>NW_028288917.1:3031249-3332999 GCF_059628265.1 Tinamus guttatus
GCCTGCAGTCGATGAGTTCAGCCGCTGCCTTTGAAGGCAAATACTGAAATGTTTCAGAGGATGTGGGGTAATTCAGCATCAAGCCACCAAATTAATCAATTTATACACTGTAGATCAAAACACTCCTCTTCTGTTTTCTCCTCCAAGAAAGGCTTGGCATCCTAATATAACAATACATCTTTCTTGTGTAAGCTAATGAAGTCATTTCAGTAGCAATGGACCACATCCAAGTCACCTTGATTGGGAGCTGAGTACTCATTGTCCAGCTAAATCCCAGATTACCATCCAGGCAGCCTGTTTTCCAGGATTGGTGGGGTTTTGTTGTTGTTTTTAAAGCAACAGACTCCCTAAGTGCCGGGCCTGGAATTTGCCTGCACAGCTGGCAGCCAGCTTCCTCCAGGCACCTGGCTAGGGGGAGAGGGAAGACTGGAGCCTGCCCGACCTCCACTGCAGCCTGCTATTAGGAAGAAAAGCATCTTCCTTCTGCTTAGCTCCCTCAAAAGGGTTTTGGTTGTCTGGCCCACGTTCGGACTCTCTGGTCTGCACTGAAGCAGCAAGGACAAGTTCATCTCCTGTTTACGTGGCAGACTAATGGCATTGCCTGGGAAATGCAGCTCTGTGGGAGCAGGATCCTCCCCTCCATCCGGAAGGGTGTTTCTGCCACTGGGGCATCTGTGGGGGACAGCACAGGCCGGCGGGTCTGGTGCCCTGGAAAAGATCAGAAAGGGAGGACTCTGTTAAGCAAAGCAAAGGCACATTCCATACAGCAGGTCTGAAGTCCTAATTCTCTTCTCTCCCATTATCACAAAGCAACTTTTCCTGGAGAAATGCGAAAGTGATCCTATAGACCTCTGCCTTCTGTTCAGCAGAGGTAATGCAGCCTGTCTGATCCATCATTGCATGAAAGGATAAGAATTGTATTATAGCATGGGATATATAAATAGATATATCCCCTGAATATGCTTAAATGCTGTATATTTCTCTTTAAATGATGGTCTGGAATGCTCTGGAAGCAGTTGATTTTATTCAGTAATGTTAGAAAGCTTGTCCATTATCTTATGTTTGAAAATAAATACAAGACAAACAAAACAGAAGTTCTTAATTTAATTACATAAAAGTTCGAATAAATTCAGTTTGTCATCTGTATATGGAGATTTTCTCCATTAAACAAGCCCACAGGGAAATGCCTGAGTAAACAACAGAATTACACTTTCACGTAAATCAATAGATCTAGCCAATAAAAATAGCCATCCTAGTTCTGATCACAACTATGAAAAAAGTCACTGATGTTTCTCCTGAGGGACTGTGGAAAAATTAATACAGCATTACTAAAGCCTAGCTTTGGCCTTTCAGTGCAATCCCAGGAAGGGTTGTAATGCAGTGACATGAGTCAGGGATAGTCCGAAGAGGCCTCATGCCCATAAGCTACTTTCTTGTTTAAGGCAGGGCAAGTCTGCCTGTATCAACTGAAAGAACTTTTCAGACAACTGTAAGAAGTCTCATTTTCACAGTTCTCATTTTCTCCTGGGGGACTTCAGGCGCCCTGGCATCTCCTGGAAGGACAACATGTCAGGGCACAAGCAATACAGGAGGTTTCTGGAGTGTGTTGATGGCAACTTCCTGACACACATGATAGAGAAGCCAGTAGGAGGACACACTCTGCCACACCTTGTACTTGCAAGGAAGAACTGGTTGGAGAAGGGAAGGTGGAGGATGATTTTGGCTGCAGTGATGCTGGTGGAACGATCCTGAGCAGGGGATAAAAAGGCAAAAAAGAAAGATCACAATCTTGGACTTAAAGATAGCAGACTTTGAGCTCTTTAGGGATCTGCCTGTAAGAATCCCACAGGAGATCATCCAAGACAGCATAACAGTCCAGGAGACCTGTTTGTTTTCAAGGATCACATCCTCCAAAATCAAGCACGGTCAACCCTGACAATGAGGAAAACAAGCAAGGATTGGGTTTTGGTAAGCCAAAAGGCAACAAGAAAGATTTCTACAGGTACACCATCAACAGAAAGAAGACAAAGGAAAATGATGTGGGCCAAATAGGAATGGGGCCTGGTCACACAGAACAAACAGGCTGAAGTGCTCAATGCCTTCCTTGCCTTGACCCTTACTGGTAATGAGGGATATTATTTATCTTGATGTTAGTAAGTCGTCTGACACTTCCTCATAGAGAAAATGATGAGGTACAAACTAGGAAAGTGGGTAGCATGGTGGACTGGAAACTGGTTGAACTGCTGGTCTGAGTGTTGTGATCAGCAGCACAATATCCAGGTGGGGGTCAGTCACCTTCTGTGTCAAATAACTTTAATATCTTCATTAGTGATGTGAAGGATGGGACAGAGTCCACCCTCAACAAGTCATACCAAGAAAGGCTGAGACAGCTGGGAATATTTAGCTTGAAAAGGAGAGGCTCAAGGGGTATCTAATCAGTGAGTATCTGTGTGGGTGGGAAGAAGAGGGTGTAGAGAGGACAGAGTCAGACTTTCTTTTGGGGGAACAGGTAAGAGGGAAAGGACAAGAACTGAATGGAATGAGAAGTTTCATTTAAACATTTAAACATAAGAAAACAAACAAACAAACAAACAAAGACCCCAAAAGAAAAACTCTGTGGTGAGAGTGACGCAACCCTGCAACAGCTTGCCCAGAGAGGCTGTGGTCTCCCTGTCTGGAGATATTCAGAAACCAATTGGATAACGTCCTGAGTATACTGCTGTAGTGGATCCTGCTGGAGCATGGTGGGGTGGACTAGATGATTTCCAGAGGACCCTTCCAGCCTCAGCTGAATCTGTGAAAAAAGTAACCCTTTTCATTTAATAGAACATTTATTCAACACCTTATGCATGTGTCTAAATGATGTAATTGAGCTATAGATCCATAATTTTAAGCTTTACTTAACAACATATCTGTAAGACAGCTGAGTCATGCTCATTACTATCTATTGCCCTTTTGGTTATCTACTACCTTAGAAATCACATGTGGAAATGATTAAGACATCTATAAGTAAGTAATATTAATTAAAGGCATAAATATTCCAAGGAATAGTATTGCATGGTATCTTACTGTAATATTTATCTCCTAGGAAATGGAAGTGAGTGTTTTAGCTTTTACATGGAAAATGATTTACAGTGCCTCTAAAAAAGTGTGGCTTCCTACAACCTGAAGATGGTTTTCATCAATAATGGACATTTGTATTCTACACTTTCTTGCTGATATTTTTGATTTTTATGTGATCAGTAATGGTTCTTTGTAAATTATAATGTGAAAAAAGAAAACTTCAAGATAACACTGCATTCGCATCTCAGGCAAAAGATGTATCAGCATGACACGCGTGCTTCAAAATCATAAATAGCAGAATCCGTTGAAGTTACATAGTGCAAGGAGAAAGCAAACTCTTTTAAAGTATTTGCCCTTCAGCTAGAGAGTATTTTGCGCAGTTGGAGGTGTCCTATGAAACATGGCTCCATGGTAAACTTAATTTCTCTTACCTCATTACAATGGTCAATAGCTATTTCATTTTAAGCTACTGCATTTCCAGAATTCTCGAACAGGAGCCTTAGCATTGCCAGTGCTCATGGAGATGTTGCCGGGTTGCTGCAGTTTGACCTTCAGGTCCTTTAGGGACATCATGTCTTGAAGCTAACATATTGTGAGTGAAAACTGCATTTAAGATTGCTCTATTCTGTTTGAACTAGCATTGATGAAACAATTTGGGCTGTAATAATTCAACTTCTGAGAAATAAGCACACAGAAGTATATGTAAGTGCTGTTAGGCTTGTGACATAATCTGTAGAAAGCAAAGAAGTTCAAGATAAAGCTTATATTCAGTTGAAAAATTGCCCAGTGTATGATACAAAATCGCTAGCGTCATTCACTGAGCTAGAAAATTTGTTATATCCAAATACATAAGAAAGCAGTGCAAAAATGTCAAATTTGTAGATCTAAAAAGATCCAATGGTCCATTTTTTACTTACATGTGGATCTGGATGTGGAATGGCTTGGGTTTATAGTGAAAGTAAGTCTGATTTTAAAAAAATCCAATATGAGTCATTCTTTTTTCTTTTTTTTTTTCCCCTGCAGGATGCCTTATTGGTAAAACCACATTTTTCTGGTGATACAAGCTACCACATCAGTCTGTTTGTTGTTTTCTTCCTACAAATAGCAGAAGAAGAGAGATTCTGCCTCTTCCAAGAGTTCATTGGGCTATGTCAGCACAACAGAGCCTCTGAGCTCCGCAGCTTCACAGGGGACTTCAACTGCATTTTGATACCCTAACTGAGCAAAACCAGAGCACACACCTATCTCGCCTTGGTTTCCACAGAAAGCAAGCCAAAACCTCCATCTGGGAGGAAGCCACGACATGCCCTGTGCAAGCGCTCAGTCTTGTCCCAGCAGGACAAGGGGGAACGAGGCCCCTGCGGTGCATGGAGAACCCCGAGCAGCACATGGAGACTTTAACAGACAACATGACGGCCAGACAAGTGGAAAGGGCAGTGGGAGAAGCCTTGAAACAAAGGCAGCTGAAGGCAAAGCTAGAGCAAAAGCAGCACATTGAGATATTCTGTATATGCAGTACTTCATTCTACCTCTACAGTCCCACCTTGCCAAACCAGGGTAAGAGACCAATCTAAATCTAATCTAATGTGGAAGAATAGATTAGATTTTGTGGAAGAATATTTGACTTAGTCCTGGGAAAGTGAGGAACAAAGTAGACTGAATAAACAAACTTGAGAGAGCAAAAGGCTCAGATCACAAAAAGGGAATATGAAACATTTATTTATTTATGATTACTGATTTTTTATCCACAGTTTAGATTTGTTTCTGTTCTGTGCCTCTTGCCAAATCTTGGTTCACTAACTTGTAAAACTGGTATGCTACTTACCTCACAGAGCCTCTGAATGTAAATAGATGGGTTAGATCCCTCTCTAGTTCTACTTGGCTCAGTGGCAATTTTTTTTTTTTTATTCCTGAGTAAAAGTCGCTGAAGAAATTCAAAATACTGTTAGTATTACTCTGAAATGTAGTGAGGTCATGTTGTGGACCTGACATAATGAGAATAATATAATTATAGTGACATGTTTCAGTCAAGTCCTATGTTTCTCACGAGGAAAAGGTTTTAATTGAGAACTGCAGGATTTATCCATAGCTGTTAGCATAAGGGTCACGTATTAAAGGACAAAATAAAGCATGAAAAGGATGGCAAGACAGTATGTTAAGATCTAGATACTTTAAAAAACTATGTTTAGACACCTAAACAGGATGGCATTTATAGATGCTGAATAATTCCAGATGTCAGGAACTTCAAAGGATGCCCCCTAAGTACTAGCAGGGAACTGGTCTCATACTTAACTATGGGTTCAGAAACCAAAAACATTCGGTTTTGAAGATGCTGTCAGAAACCTTCGGATATTTGAAAACCAAAAAAACAAAACAAAACAAATCATCTGTTGGTAACTGTTAGCCTTTTCCAAACTAGAAGATCTCTCGAAGAGCTTTCAGTAAATAATAGTACAAATATGAAGAAAACAGGTTTCTTCTCTTTGGCAAAAGCTCCCTAAATCCATTTCTTTCAGATCAACAGTTGGCAGAACTCTTCCAGAAATATTAGCTGCCAGTATAAAAATGTTGGGCCTGAGTCAGCAGTACCTAGCACACAGTAAATATTGAAGCTTGTGGAAAGAAGTACAGTGAGGGAGTAACCTTTTACTCCCTTCTGCATACTTCTAGGTACTCCATGGCCTTTTTCACAGTTGTAAGTGGTTAAACATAAAGCAAAGTGCTGTCGGAGACTTGGCGGTAATGCTGGGTTTGGAGGGAGAGCAGGCGGCTGCCTTTGCTTTGCGACCAGATGGTTTAAAATGAGCCTTTAGCCCTGGTGCTTGGTGTGGGCACGAGGGGAGATTTGTGTTTGCTCAGCCCTGGGTATGTCTGAGCAAGGGAGCTCATTAACTAATGCAGAGGGAAGGTTTTTCTGCATTAAAGGAATCCTCTTCTGCCCTCTTAACCACAGCAGGGACAGAGTATGCTTAGCGGTACAGGCAGTCTGTGTCAGGTAGAGGTGCTCGAGCTAGCTTTAAGAACATCCTCTTGTGTGCAGAAATCAGAATAGACTCTCCCTGGGATTTATATGCCAATAAATAGGAAATACCTTTCTGCCTCATTTACAGGTATGACTGAGATTTGGCCCTTCTTTTCAAGGCTTGATGGTCTGCTGAGAAGAAAAGGAGCAGTAAGAGGCTTGCTGTTTGCTCGCTCATGCCTGCTAGCTCTCTGCTGAAGTAGATAATACCGCCTAAATGAGCATATTGTATCTCTCCACACAGGCCATTGAATTAACAGCAGCAATAATACATCACATAACGTTTATTTCCTGTCCACTCAATGAGGAAATGATAAGCGTTTGTTGTATATTAAAATACCACAGCGATATAAGCAAAGCCAAATGGATCACTAAATTATCCTGAACAGTGGTGTAATGTATTCTTCTTGAGACATCTGATGCCCTTAGTTTTACTTTTTTTTTGTTGTTTTTGCTGCTGGTGGTAGAGCTTACATCATTTCCCCTAAATTTAAAAACTGAAAGCAGAAAAACTGTTTCAGCAGTATGATAGCTTAATCTCCAGAATGACACTCCTAACCAGCATTACAGTAGCGCAGCATAACCTAGTACAGCATTTTCTAACACAGGTCTGCCCTTTTCTAGGCAACTGAGAAGCAGCAGCTGTTGTAATGACATTAGCGTTTCAGCTGCTCCACCTCAGGTGTTCCCACAGGAAGAATAACTCATTTCTATAGCAGTGCCAACCAACAGACTAACTGGGGTCTATTTCAAGATATGCAAACAGGAGACAAAATTCCGAAGTGGAACATTTGTTAGTGACACTAACCAACCAGTTAGTTCATTCCATAAACGTAGCAAAAAAGTCAGTGGAGGTATTTAAGTATGTGAATTGCATTAAAGCCTGAAAGAGCACCCTACTTCAGTACAAAAGGTTTGGTTACATACAGGAACCCGAGAGAAAATGCAAGGGTAATTTTACAAGGCAAACAGTTTTTCTTTTGTTTCAGAAAAGGCCCACAGGATATCCTCCAGGGAAATCAAAGCCAGAGCTGTAGGAGAGCGCAGAGCAGTGTGTATGGTTTTGCAGCAGGAAGGGGAAAGAAAAAAAGTTCATTCAGAGCATATCAATCACTGTTGTTAGACACAATATATTAAAACTTGTAGAGGTTTTTTAAAGTATCTGTGCTTGTATTCCTGTTCTACAAGAGCTTCCGAAGGCCTCTTTCCACCACAGAGAACTGCCCCTGTCCCCAAGAGATTAAGGAGATGTAGCCAAGTGGCACAAGAGGCACGAGGCTCATGGATCCCCAGCGCATAGCAGCCAAGGGCAGGGCAGGGCTGGGACTTCTCCCACAGCCAGGGCAAGTGGCCCAACAGCAGGCGGCTGGGTAGGGGAGCAGTTCTGCACACGTGGAGCCACTCCATGTGCTTTGAGTAATTAACGTGGCTCTAAACACCAGAGATTTAAGCTCTGGTCTGAAAGGAGGGAGTAATCATCCCATTCACTTTATGAGACATTTTCCTCTCACAACCTCTGTCATAATAAAAAGAAAAAAAAAGTGCTTTTGTGACTAGGCAGATACCTGTTGTTCTTCAGAAAACAACAAAAAAGCAAATATCCACACAATCTTTCATATCCATCAACTGCAAGACAAGTTTCATGGAATACAATGGCTGGTCCTCTCTGCAGCTCCACACAATAATTGAGCCATTTTTCAACACATAAACACACACTTCAATGCAGTTGCTCAAGGTTCTTATTGTTTCTGTGTAGTTTTGTCGTTGCACTATCATTGCTTTGGTAAATGCATTTAGTGTAAGGGAAACCGCAGCCTGACGACTGTGTTACCATCTTGTGTTTTCCAAAATGTGTCCAAAAACATTAAGTTATGCCTCATGTGAAATGTGGTGTGAAATCCCCGTGGAAGGACAGATATCTGCAAGAGCAATGGACCATGGAGGACAAAATAGAAAGATAAGTGTTAACAGGTGGGCAACCCCAGAGGTCCCTGGGTGCTTGAGGGTTTGAGTCTCTGTGTTCGTTGCTGTAACCTATCTCACTGATGGTTCTAGTGTCTGGAGACCTCAGAATCAGACAGGGACTGGGAAACCTAGGGCATACAAGCATAAATGTTAAAGAACCCTAATGCTTTCCTATTAAAGTAAATGGGCTTTACTTGGGGCTGAGCTACCATTCAGAGGGACCTAGACAGGCCAGAGAGTTGGGTAGAGAGGAACCTCATGAGGTTCAACAAGGACAAGTGCAGGGTCTGGGCACCTGGGGAGGAATAACCTCAGGTTAGGGGATGACCTGCTGGAAGGCAGCTCCACGGAGAGAGATTTGGGGGTCCTAGTTGACAACAGGTTAACCATGAGTCAGCAATGTGCCCTTGTGGCCGAGAAGGCCAATGGGATCCTGGCTGCATCAGGAGGAGTGTTGCCAGCAGGTCAAGGGAGGGGATCCTGCCCCTCTACTCTGCTCTGGTCAGGCTGCACCTGGAGTATTGGGTGCAGTTCTGGGCTCCTCAGTACAAGAGGGACGTGGACTTTCTAGAGAGGGTCCAGCATAGAGCCACAAAGATGATTAAGGGACTGGAGTATCTATTGTATGAGGAAGACTAAGTGAGCTGGGCCTGTTTAGTCTTGAGAAGACTGAGAGGAGATCTGATCAGTATTTGAATGTACCTTAGGGGTGAATGTAGGGAGGATGGGGCCAAACTCTTCTTGGTGGTGGCCAGTGATAGGACAAGAGGTAATGGGTACAAGTTGAAACACAAGAAGTTCCATCTCCATGTGAGGAAGAACTTTACTGTGAGGGTGACAGAGCACTGGAACAGGCTGCCCAGAGAGGCTGTGGAGTCTCCTTCTCTGGAGATCTTCCAGTCCACCTGGATGCCACCCTGTGCCACGTGCTCTAGGTTGGACTAGATGATCTCTAGAGGTCCCTTCCAACCTTAACCATTCTGTGATTCTGTGATTCTGTGAAATGGTTTGCTTAACAGTTCAGGAGGATTTTCCTTTGACAGATATTATTAAAATTCATGCAATAACAACAATAAGGCGTATGGTGTCCCATAGGATCAGCTGGTGCCACTTTGGATAAACTTATGAAGGAATTTTTTTTTTCCTCACTCTCTTTAATATAGCTGAGCCTCTGTATAAGTCTCAAAAGACAGTGATGCATTGTTTTAAAGTTACCCCGGAATAATTCTGAAGCATATATTTCTCTTTTAGTGATGCTACATTATAGAATATGACAACTGAAAAACAGTTCTTCAGAAAAGATTCATGCAGGCGTTTATAAAAAGCAGTTTCTCTTCACAAAGATAACAGCAACTGCACTGAGACAGACAGGTCTATCTTTCTGCTGCCTGTCAACAGCCAGCAGCAGTTCCTCAAAGGAAAAGTATTACAATATAGAGTAATGTTTTTCCTCATATGCCTTTTCTTTTAGCTCCAATCAGTCTCTGACTTTGTGAACTTAATAACCCTTGAAAAAATATCCTCTGAAAATTTTGTCCAGTAATGTCTTATCAGTATCTTCATGTATTTGCCTTCTATTCTTGCTTTCTGTCACCTCTTCATGACCAGTTAGGTGTTAGAGATGCGTCATCTCCTGTTCCAGTCCTCATTCCATTATAAAATTTCTAAAGTGGAGAAGGAAAATAGCATGCAGTATGCAAGATGCAGCCCTATATGCTGCCATAATATTCTCTGTTTTGTTCTTTAGTCGTTCCTAACAAAGCCTAAATTTGCACTGTCGCTTCAAGCATTGATCCCACTAGGTCCTGTGGATCTGTTGTCTCTTTTTAACTTTGCTGGCATAACCGAATAGTGAGTGGAGAAGCAGAATCAGTTCAGGGAACTGATCCAGCTAAAGAGAAACAAACAGAATAACAGCAGATTCACTTTCAGCTTAGTTCTGTAGGCCTTGGGAGATGCAAAAGGTCTAATGGCCAACACAGGCAAAATTTATAGAAGAAAATGTCTAGAAATACAGTTTCCCATAAAAATCTTCCAGGGAAAAATGGAAAAAAAAAGTAACTATTCGCTTATCAAAACCACACTTCTGTAGTTTGTTAAAAAGTTGTTATTGTGTTCTATATTGTATATAATTGTGCTAGCAAATTCAAAATAATTCTATGCTGCTTTCAGGAGTCAATATATATTTATTTCATATTGCAACTAATGTATTTTGTATACTTAGCTATGAGATACATAAAAGTACATACATATACATTGTGCTTGTTAATATATGTCTGCAACAGGAAAATAACAGAAATACTAAAAATAGAAAACATGACTATCGTTGAATCACTGGCAGAAAGTTATAATTGTACATATAAATAGACTGCATTGCAAATAGAGAGAAAACATGTATTTCTATAAAAAACTAGGAAAGTGAACATGAATATTCTTCATGCCTTCATTATTCTATAAAAATGCTCAAACAATTATATCATTATTGATTCTGAGAAAAATAGTGCTTCACATTAAAGTTTTCTTTTTTTATTTTTTTCTTCAGATCTCTATGACAGAGGAGGGAAGAGAATAGGAATGGGAAAGAAAAACATCTTTTTCTCTGAAAACTTACCTGTTTCCTGACTCACAGATCTATATAGAACATTTCTCCGTGTTGTACTCTTAAAAAATAAATAAATAAAGGAGACAAACAAAAACAACAAAACTTAGAAAATGAAGATAAGACAGCTGGTGAGGAGATCCCCTACTGAATTTTAACCTTAAAAGAAAGGGTACAGAAGATGAGTTCTTCATATGCAAGCTCTCATGGGACAACTAAGAAGCAGAAAATTAAGGCGTGTATTTGCAGGGTACTGAGAACTGTGGTTACCTGTAGCGTAATTGCTGCAGATCTGCCAGAACGGGCAGCGTGGGCTGCAGGACGCGCTGGAGGCGGGTGCCCCTGTGGTGGCCGTTCCCCGAGGCTGGGGACGCGGTGGCAGGGCTGAGCCCGCTGGCAAACTCCAGCAGCAGCATTTGGTACCCACCACGCACCACCCTCTGCTCCTCTGGCCTCTGCAGCCTGCTGCTGCTGTGCCTGAGGGGAAAAAAAAAACGAAAATTTGCAAGCCCAGTGCATGGCGGGGACTGCCTTCCCAGTTGCTGCTGTCGGGAGTTGCTAGTGCCATGATGCAAAGCTTGGCTGCCCTGGTGCTGCTGCAAGACCTCGGGTTGCCTGTCCCGGGAGCTCCTCTGCGCTTGGCAGTTCTCCAGAAGAGCTATTTCCGAGCAGTATTTGGGCGTCTCTGGATGCTCCGGTTTCAGAACAGGAGTGCTTTTTTGGACTGACTATAAGCCATTTGCAGAGCTAAGTCAGTGACAGCATGGCTGCACGGACACTGAAACCAAAATGGCTCTTCCAAAATAACAACTCTGGAATAATAATTAAAGCTATCATTTTTGCCTCAAATCCAATTATTCTGGAATTCCTCTTTGAGGGTATTTGAGCATGGAGAGGAGCCCTGAGCACTCTACCACCTGTGTTTTCTCCTCTCAGGTGAAGGAAAATCCTTTCGCCATAGTGCTGGGAAATAAAATGAAAACCTTTTAAAATGCTGCTCTAGACTGCGGTTGTTTTGACAATAAATCCATCAAAGGTATCACACACTATTTTTGGTGCCCGAAGAAATGAATTCAGGGCTGCAGCTTCTGTTGCTTCGTTGAGTTACTCACTGCTTTAAACCTAAGGAAGGATGATTCATGGGCGATTAATGGCGAGGAAGAGAACTGCCGTTCGCTCGAGTGCTGCAATAATGCTGCAGTTTCTTTTACCCTGTTATTCAGGTGAGTGTTCACAGGCTTTTACTGACAACAAGCCCAAGGCTTTGGCACTCATGGGCTGTTCTCAAACAGCATCTTGTTCTCAAACAGCATCTCAAACAGCTAATGCTGGGGGCTCCGGTCTCCTATAAACCTGAATTTCTCAGTTGTCCAGACAGCGCTTAACCAGCCACCTTGTGCGTGGGGCAGCCAGCTCCAACGACAGCCCTGCAGCTGCACACTACCTGTTTAATGCCTGTTCAATGCAAACTGGAGCCCACACTTGGGCAGAAACTGGTACAAAACCTGCTGCTTTCTGCAAAAGTCTGTTTATTTTCACCACAAACTCCAGGCCCTTGGAGTTCACCTTTCCCCTTGAACCAGGAGTCTGTCAAAGGGCAGCTTGGAGCATCCAGGCTGAGGTGGCCTCAGGAGCTCTTGTCAAAGGACTCCCTCTCCCTGCCCCACAAAGGGACATAACCTAGCTATATAACAAGCTATCTAGCAGTGCATGATGGAAAAGCTTCCCAGATTTTTAGGCTTATAATTAAAATATAGCATTTAGCAAGAAAGGGAAAGCTAGACTTAGTGTTTCGGTCTGAACATAAATCTAGAGAAAGATGCTATGCCTATCCGAAGGCAGATGTCAGGCTGTTGTGACTTCTTGGCTACAAGAAAGGAGTAATAAATAACCATAAAATCCTTTTATTAATTCCTTTACTAGCTGTGGCCAAAAATAGGGCTCAGCTTTTTGTAGCAGAGATAAATACTGGATGAGTACTGAGGAATAAATTGCTGTTATGAATTATCAGTTAATGGATGTTGAAAATGTATAAATTACAGATATGAAATAATTATGCAAATTATATTCCTTCACCCAATCATTTGTTTAGTGAAAACACTTACGCTATATCTTGACAGAGTGACTGGTGGCTGGCACAGTCCTGTTGATGGATAGCCTATATAAACTTAGAAGTAAACAAACTTCTGTTACAAATGATATTGTCTTTCATCCAGGATCAAAGCTGGCTGTAATGTTCACTGATGTCTTCAGTAAGTAGCAGAGAAGGGAGAGAGCAGAGCTGCCGTGGTTGGGGATGAAGAGGTGCTGGGCTCCCAGTGCGAGACATGGCCTTCCTACACCGCTATGGGAAGACTGTATTTGAAGCATTGCTTTGCTGGAGGTTGGCTGAAATCCAGCAAACCTATCCTTGTTTTTGAAGCTGGTTGCACCCAAGCCTCACTGGATTTTATGGTTAACGCTGGCTGCTTCTTTCTCTGGCTAAATGAGCAAACAGCTAAAAATCCCCCTGTTCAGCCAGGCCTGTTCAGCAGCAGTAGCAACTGTCAAAAGACTAAGCTGAATGCAAACACTAACACGGGGTGTTAATTAGTTAAGGGGCTGCATGTGCCTGCATCATGGGCAGCAAGGGCAGGCAGAACTTGAGAGCTGTGCAGGCAGGAAAAGTCTCATTTGCAAAACAGAATGAAAATGAGAAGGCCATTTTCAGACCGCAGGCTAGCTGAAAGGCAGGTTTGGAAGTATAGAAAAGGAAATTGGCTCGGTATGATCTCTGCGCTTATGAGAATATTATTTGCCAACAAACAAGACTGTGTCCAAGAAATATCTGTGATTGTTTCCTCCCACTAAAAGGAGCGCGCGAGTCGCTGTGCAGAGGTCAAACGCTTGTGACAATACGGAGGAAAGTGCAGTATTGGATCCCTTGTGTCTGAGGGCTCTACTGTTACCCGTCTGGGGTTGCCTACTAATGAGAAATCAGAGGACTTGTCTGCTGCCTTTTGCATCTCCGCTCCAAGGGCTGCCCAGGCCTCACTGCTGACCTGCCTGGGCTGGCGGCCCACGGCCAGCACGGGCCCATGCCCCCGCTGGATAGTCCTTTGGCCGTGCCCCGCACACACATCTAAGCTTTTATTTTGCTGAGAGCTGCAGCAGGGAGGCACCTTTTGCTGATAGGTAGGGCACATTGCTTGCTTGTTGAAATAAAACTGCTGCTGGTACAAAAAGCTTTCATTCGAAACCAGGGTGAGGTAGCTCAAAAACAGGACGATTTCACTGTGTGGCCACATATCTTTGTGCCAAGGAGCAAGGGAAGAGCCCAGCACCTGTCTGCAGCACTCTCCCTTTGGCAGCAGATGTGCTAATTGCCAGCGCTGGGTACCAAACCACTGCCACCTTGTTACGTTCTGCTGTTTTTGTGTGTAAAACATGCTCATTAGCCAGGATGCTCAGTGTCCTTGCCTCCGTCATCCACAGCTGCCTTCATCCCTAACATGACAGCTCCTCGAGCAACAATTTATTTCCCACAGGGCGAGGCTAGATGAGTTACTAATTTTAGGTCTATTATTGAGCAATAAACAGGTTCCAGGGGATTAAGTAGCTACTAGTCACTACTGTTCCTCAACTTCAAAACAGACCAGCTGCTTAAGTATCCAGAACAAGTGACCCCTGATTATTATCAACATAATATAAATAAGTAGTAACCTGGCTGAATTACTATTTGCGAGATGCAATGAGCATGGAGGCTGCATTTCCAAGGGGGATAAATAAGCAGTAAATCCTAAAGTAATCACTTGAAGAATTATTACTAGTCTCTCTTTGATATCGCCAAATCTAATGACATTTTTCTAATTCTTGTTCTTTTCCTTTTCACAGGATCACAGAATGTTTAAGGCTGGAAGGGACCCCTAGAGATCATCTAGTCCAATGCGCATGCTCAAGCAGGGACACCTAGAGCACGTGGCACAGGGTGACATCCAGGAGGATTTGGAAGATCTCCAGCGAAGGAGACTCCACAGCCCCTCTGGGCAGCCTGTTCCAGTGCTCTGTCACCCTCATACTAAAGAAGTTTTTTCTCACATGGAGATTAAACCTCCTGGGTTTCATTTGTACCCGTTACCCTTTGTTCTGTCACTTGCCACTGCTGAGAAGAGTTTGGTCCCATCTTCTTTACATCCTCCCCTCAGATATTTGCACACATTGATCAGATCCCCTGTCAGTCTTCTCCAGGCTAAACAGGCCCAGCTCGCTTAGTCTTTCCTCATATGATGGATGCTCTAATCCCTTAATCATCTTCGTGGCCCTACCCTGGACCCTCTCTAGAAGCTCCATGTCCTTCTTGTCCTGGGGAGCCCAGAACTGCACCCAATACTCCAGGTGCAGCCTGACCAGAGCAGAGTAGAGGGGCAGGATCCCCTCTATGGACCTGCTGGCAACGCTCCTCCTGATGCAGCCAGGATCCCACTGGCCTTCTTGGCCACGAGGGCACATTGCTGCCTCATGGTTAACTTGTTGTTAACCAGGGCTTCCAGATCTCTCTCCATGGATGGAGCTGCTTTCCAGCAGGTCAGTCTCTAATCTGTACTGGTGCCTGGGATTATTCCTACCTAGTGCAAGACCCTGCATTTGTCTATGTTGAACCTCCTGAGGTTCCTCTGCTCCCAGCACTCCATCCTGTCCTGGTCCCTCTGAATGGCCAGCCATTCCAAGCATGTTCATTCTGCCAGGTCCATGCGAGTGGACTGGGATTTTCTCTGCCTTTACCAGCTTGGATCATGATCAGAAACTTTGCAATAAATAAACACTTTTTAGTCATTTCTGGCTGTAAGAAATTGGTCTCAGAAGGATGCAGCTGACTACGCTGAGTGCTTGAGTGCTCTCAGCAACTAACCTAATTTGACATGTCACATTAAACCGCAGAATTTCATAATACCTGGAATTTATATGTACTCTCCCCTCCTCCAAAAAAAAAAAAAAATCAGTCTACTATGCAGTCAAGGGAGTAGAAACCTATCTATCATGTTTTCCTGATGTTCTGTCAAAAGGCCATCACATTGCACACAGACCTATAGACACAGTTTGCTCTCTTATCAACAAAGGTCAACAGTGATGATAGACCCACTGACTGTCAATTCAGCTGTTCTCTAAAGTCCTCCATCCTCGAAACCTATATTTCATTGACAGCAGAAAAAATCCTGAGTTCACTCTGTTAATACATTATAATGTCAAGCCTTTTGTTCAAAAGTGGTCCCAGCATAGACTGTCTAAAATAGCACTAATGGATCAATACCTTCAGCCTATGTCTTTTCACTGACCTTCTTTCTCCCCAAAGGCAAGAGATCAGAGCAATACAACCACCCCTGTCCTAACAGTTCCCTGTTAGCAGAGATGCTCAGGTTAACGCAGCTTTCCTAGCTGCCCCAGGCTAACTTGTGTCCCACTGTTGTACTCTTCAGGCTCAGTGCTGCAGGAATATGGTCAGATTCTTCATCTAGATCTGATAGTCTTCTAGCAGACAGTCTATTGCCTGCCCATGGCAGAGAAATCATTCCCTAGGAGAGTCCTTTTGAAAGATAGAAATGCCCATACAAAGATTTCTTTTTGTAAGTTGAAAACCATTTCAGCCTCAGCCATTCCACAGTTTTGACTCAGGCAGGTTTAATATGCCTCACTGCAATACATTCTGATAATGTTCATGGGAAGATACCCTAGCAGATTATCCCCCAATTTAAAACTACTTTATGGAGTGCAACAATTAAAATAGTGAGCACAGGCACTGGACCACATAGGAAAGCTTAAGCAGGAATTAATGTAGGTAGAGTAGTATTTAGATCTAATCCCAAATGCAGTAGTTTGGATACTTAATTGTAGTGCAGCTGTTCATGTCAATGTGCCAAAAACAAATAGCATCCAAGAAGCTGGGAGAGCATTGATAGTATAGCCTGAAGGGGTATTGCTAAGAAAGAAAAGAGATATATTTGAAAATAATCTATTTGGTTCTACAGTAATTAGAAAAATCAGATTTTTTAAATCACAGCCCCTATTTTAAGCTACTGAAACTACACTCCTGCTCTAAATCACCCTCTCTTTCTTGACTCCAAGAGTCAAGACAGTGTTCCCTTAATTTAGACAGATTACATCCCTCCTCTTATTTCTCCCCTCTGTAAACAAAGACAGTGACAAGAAGTTTCCAGTTCACATCTTGGGTTTTCTTCCTAACAGAAGCAACAGCAAGGCATGGCTGATAACTCCAGCCCAAGGCAATACCTCAGCATTCTCCCAGGAAATGCAGTGTAGGTGCTTCCCTTCAGAACAAAGTATGCTACTGAAAAACAGATTTCACCTGCAACAGGGATCTGCTGCCATCCTCAAGGAAACTAGCTCTGGTTTGCACCAGTGCCACTGAGGATGCCAACGCACCGGAGAACAACGGGCTACTTCATTCGGCAGCTTAACGGTGATTCCTCTTACCCCATGAGAAATACAAGGTAATTCTAGATAGGCCGCTCCATTTTCACCAAGAGTCACGCCACCTCATATTTGCCCTGGAGTGAAAGCTCTCTCATTAGCTGTTGCAGTGCTGTGGCTAACATGCAGGTCATGCACAGACACCATGCTCCCAGCTCCATGGAGTCCTGAGTGCGCGATCCAGCTCAGAGGTTGAATGAAACAACAGGAATAGGTTATTCAGTAATTGAATTTAATTAAGATTCCTGACAGACTGGAGCAAGGGACTAACAATCTTATATTAAGTAATCAGGATAATTAAGTTTGCATTTATATTTATATTTTGAATCCTCTGTCGTGATGTCAGCTGTGGAGGTTACACACTCCAGCATGCTCTTCCCCACTAGTCACCCTCCTCGCTCCTTTGCCCTCCAGGATCCTCCAGGATCCGCCGCGCACCACTGAAGTCATTGGATGGTCTCCTCCTGTGATCCGTGTCTTGGGGAGAGCAGACAGGGTCAGCCAGGCCCTGTCACATGACAGGTCTGGAGCGATGCGGCCCCCCTGACTGCAGCAGGGAGCCAGAGAGGGGAGGCTCAGGGGAAGAGGGGACCTCTCTGCAGGCCCAGGCTGGGGCTTTTCAGGAGCCTTGTCTGTGGGCAGTAGCTCTTACCTCCCAAGATTGTTCTCCCTTTCTGCTTTCTCGCTTCATTTATGGAATATTCGTTTATGGGTTGTTCCTTGTGTTCATTTTATATTTGATCCCTCTTTGATCCCGATGCTTTCCTGTATTTCTTCTGCCTCTCCTATTGAGACAGATCCTTCAGTCTTAGGGCTTTCATTCAACTTCTGGTCAGAGGTTGGACTCAAAACCCTACTGCTGATGTAGCCAGCAGTGGGGCTGGAGCAACCAATGCTGTGATCACAACCAAGGCTCTAATTAGGCTGGGGCCTAACAGGAAGATTCTTCGTCTTTAGCCTCAAGCTCTGAGGATCATCATGATAAATGGCCCAATTAAATATTCTTGTATTTCTTCTCTTCTCTTGGACATTTATCTTCCCATATAGGGTTGATTTTCTTTTCTTTCTTTTTTATTTTTATTTTTGGAAGTTTTTCTTTGGCTCTTCTTCCAGACCTATGGAAAATGTTTTTCTAGTAGCTCAGTATAACTCATACAGTACAACAAACTGTACTCTAACAGCAATAAATGGTCTCAGTTATGGTTTTATCTCTTCTTTGAGCTAGTTATTTTAAAAGGCCATATCTTGGAGGACTTTTTATTGTTAGGTAGAAAAATTGATGATGAAATTAGGTGCATTCTTGATGCAACTCCTTTCCTCATAACAGCAGGAGTTAAAGAACAAATTATAGTATTTTGTTCAGAGCTTTTTCTTCTGTCAGTGTGTGGCTGAAAAGCTTCTTTTCCTCTTGTTGGGGGTCATATTCTAGTTCCTGTTTTTGCTTTAGTTTCTCTAGTCCCTGAGCTCTGCTATTTTTTTGCCGTTTCCCTTTATAAAACAGCAGCCTGCGACATCTTCCACCTGCAGATATCTTGCCTATGCCTTTGTTTCAGGCAGTAACATGTGGCAGTGCTGTGAATACTCTAGTTTGAGCCACATCATCTGATAAAATGCCTTTACTGTTACAACTACTTTAAGCTGAACACAGCTGTAGATTTGGCAAATCGAAATGTAGCAGCGTTTTGTTGCATTTTTTTATTTTCTCTTATTTTTTTGAGCAATCTTCATGGAAGTTCCAACTTCTCATGTGATGGCAATTCATTGGTCTTTTTGATGACAGTGTTAGCATTGTCACCAGAACAGGCTCCCATTTTTGTTGCGTTTGTGTAAGTGTTTATATAAATATTTAGGGATGTGTGTGAGTATATGTCTTTGAGGAGCTTTCTATCATCTGAGCTATTATTGTTCATGTGTTGAACTTTTGAAGAATGCTCTAAATCACAATGTAGCTTCTGGGTTGTTAGCAGCAGAGTCAAAACACAGAGTCAGAGGTGTGAGCTGAGCATTGCTTTCAATATGTATGTAAGATCAGGCTGGTTTGACCACAGAGGCAAGGACAGTGCCTGTCCAAGGGCTGGAGTCCAAAACCCCATGGGTTGTGATCTGGAGAGCTTGGGCCTGCTGACATTGAGTCTTTTTGGATCAGCTGCTGAAATGTAGCTCCCTTGTAGGAGTGCTCAGAAAAGGGATATTATATTTATTTGCCAAGTCTGGTATAAAAGTAAGTTGCAAATTGCTGTCTGCACTTCAGTTACTATTTACACAAGTTAGTTACTGTAGGGGAAGAAGTTATTCTTAATATTTAATGTTGGTAAAAGAAAAGAAATGTTGGTCTCATTATATTTAGTTACAATGATTGCCTTGCCATGTTTAGTACTAAGTGTTAAATGTCAAAAAGCAAAAACTATCTTGAGTTTAATAGTAAAACATTATAAATATCGTGGAACAGTCAAAGACTCCTTAAACGGTAACGCAGATACTGTAATGCAGCACTGATACCCCTAGGATTACAATGGAAGCTTGACCATCATAAACTTAAAAGTAAAAGTCTTTGACTCCATCTACTGCACAATATTGAATTTTTTTTAGATATTATTTTTTACTACAAAGTGTAATAATAAAACAAATAAACTACAAAGGGTGCTTTTCTTCCCTCAAGATTAGTCACATTCTGTGATCTGTATCTACCTGGGCAGCTTCTGGCTTTACCCTTAACAGTTTAAAGACAGGATGGAGCTTTGCCAGCACTTTTGTGACACGTCTCTACAGAAACCTCCTGATGGCTCTCAGGGCTTTGCTTTTGTCCCCACGCACTCACTGACCGTCATGCTGGGCTGGCTGGGGATGAGGCCCGGGTTCTACCCCCAGGTGCTTCAGATGGGATATAACTCTGGAAAGCACATGCCTATAGACTTGTTTCGCCATCTTGATCTTATCTGGGTGACTGTCTTCTGCTGTAAAATAGTGGCAGACATTGTGGGATCAAAGCAGCAGTAGCAGTCCTAATAAATATGAGAAAAGTTCCTAAAAAAAATAGAGCGAGCAGGCAGCAGGTCTGCGTGTCCAGTGCAGTAAATAGCAAATATGTAGAAGTAGAGATGCCAAGGCCATGACACGCGGTTGTGGGTTCTGGGTTCCAGCGCCTTCATGTGCCTTGGTGGTGGGCAGCAGTGTGGGAACCTCCTCTCTGGCCCTCATCTCCACAATCGCGAGCCATAGATCGACCTCACACAAGGGTGCGGGCTGCTGGGGTTGCCCTTGTGGTTAAAAGCAGCCTCATGGTGTTTGCCTTCTTTCCAACACAATCACTAATGGATTAAGGTTACTAAACCAATAGTACCAGTATGGGAATATATCACCAAAGAGGATGAAGACCAGAGCCAAGATAGGCCAGGACCAGGCTTGGTGGGACATGGGGGATGTGCAGAAACAGGGTGGTTCTGGGGAATGCTGATGAGGTGCTGGTGTGTTCCTTGTCCCGTGATAATCCACACCAAGGGAGAAACACATCAAGGAATGGGTTAGCTGAAATGTGTAAATGGGTCTGTCAGGTTCATGAAGGGAGTTTTGATGCTGACTTGAAAAAGTGGAGGGTATGGTTTCTGGACAGGAGAAACTGGAAGAAGAGAGAGATCTTAAAATGCCATCCAAAAGCTTTTACAAAATTTCTAGTTGAGAAATGGCATCCAGTTTTGGAATGTTCACTCATTCCTTTGTTACTGACAGCATTTTTATAGTTTAAATACACACACACACATATATAAGTGGATACAGGAGAGTTATGTTGCAATTTTTTGAGCACACTCCCTTTTTGACATCACTGACCCGAAACTTTTTTGAAACTTTTCACAGATTTCATTTAATTCCCAGGAAGTAGCTTAGACAAGAATTAAATATTGAGTAAAGATTTCTAAAGATGGCTTCTCTGCTGAGAGCAATGACTTGTATAAATTTCTCTGGTAGTGGCAAGATTTATGTCTGAATGAGAGTACAATGCTTCTGAACTGTGAAGCTATTTCAGGAAAAATAATTGAAGAGCTGACTATCTGAAGTAGTTAGAGAGTATTTCTTGAAAGAATGTGCTTTTTAACTTTCAAAATCATACTTATCTTTGCATTCTCTTCTCTTGAAACAAAATATTCAGAATTCTCTAGAAAAAAGAGGGCAATAATTATTATGCTAAGGATAATGTAGTGGTTACAAAAACTTCAGACAGGAATTTTCAGAAATAGCTTTGGGCAACTCAGCTCAGAAGAAATGTGTATAGACAGCCAAGAAGAGTGATTGATTTCCAGTTTTCCAGCCACACTGACATTTATCTGATCAGACCAGTCTTTATTTTATTTTTTTACAGTGTTCTTCAGTGGTTTTGCGCAGACCTGCTTTCAGTTAAATATTATGACAGAACTTCTAGTTTATTCACTTAAATTGTCAGATGCCCCCATTTTTGATAAATTATTATGAAAGTTCTTACTTTAACAATGATGAGGCAACAATAGTGAGGAAAATATGGATTGATAAATTCTATATCTAGCTTTTTCTTCCCTGATTTTAAGAAACAACTCTAAAATATAATGAAATCAGTCTGGAGCATTCCAAGAGTTCTCCATTTCTCCACTTCTTTTTTTGTGATGTTTATTTGATGACAGCCACTCAAGTCAACAGGGTCCAGGGACTTCCAGTGGTGTCTGTTCGGTGTTGTCCCAGCAGATCGATGCTTTTAGGTAAGTAGTAATTGTCCTTTCTTCTTTGCACACCTAAGCACAGCCATAAGACTTATCAGTTAGAAGACATATTATTAAGAAGAGAAGTAAGAGAGTAACAGAAACTTGATAGTTCCTACTATTGGTCTGCTTTCACAAGGTCAGATGGGCTTGTGTACGCCTGAAATGAGGGTGAGACTTTAAAGGTGAAATAATTCAGGACAAAAATACTTTGTTTGACCCCATATCACTTCTATTTGATAGAGAGCATGGTGCCACAAACTTTAGTACCAGTACAACTGAGATGATACAACCAAATGAAGTGCAAAGGCAAGAATGAGAAAATGGGGCCTACAGGTGAGGTGAAAGCAAGGAAAAAAGGCTTCTTAAATCAGTTTTGAAACTGAAGGACTGCCTTGTCCAATCATTCCCTGTGGTAACACTCTGCCGTCCAGTTCAGTGGAGCTGAATCCATATGAGTAAAATTTGGATTTTCTCAGCAGTGTTTTTTTTTTTTTTTTTTTCCACGAGCATCCATTAAAGATTCTGCAATGTCAGGCAGCTTTTTTTCTTTGAAAAAAGTATTTTTAACTCATCCAAAATTTCCATGTCTCATGGAGTCACACTTCACTTTAGTATGTGTGTCTGACAAACTGCTATCAAAGAACAAGTTTTCATCCAGTCATAGATCAGTTACAGAGTATTTCCCTAGCTTGTCCCCAGGGTATACTTAATACAGGAAAAGTTGAAAATGTGTTTAAATCTATTTTGCCAGTAGATTTGACTTTGTGATGAAAAGTCTTATCTGAATTCATGTAGGCAAACAGCATCTCACACCTAGAGCTATGATAATGCAAGTTTCATTCCTACTCAATACGAATAGGATATTTCTGGCAAAAGAAGTAACCTTTTCTAATGCTTTTTCAGGGAAAACCTGCGCAAAAAAATGCTGCTGCTTTGCAGGACCTGAGGATGTTTGAGTTATCCAGATAGCACTTCCTTTTTTTTTTTTTTTTGGTAATTTTATCACGGAGAAATTTTATGGAACTTGTGCTTCAGTTACGGAGGGAACTGCTAGAAATATTTAAAGCATTTAAACAAGCATTTTCTTGGCATTAGCGTAGTAACATCCTTTTACACACTGAACTCAATATACTAAAGTGAAATATCCAAAATGGGAGTAAGGGCTCAGACTGGGTGAAAAAATAGCTTATATACAGAAGTGCTCTGGGTGCAAGAGCACCCCAGAAATCCCTTCTCATAGCGATGGTATGAAGTACCATCCACGGCATTTGCATTTGGTTGGGATTTTAAAAGTTACTCACTACACCTCCAACCCTGATGTGATATCTATGCCCATATATTCATTTCAGCAGGAGCAAACTGGACCACCACAACTTACTCAGAAAAGCCCAGCATTCAGTTCCTGTCACTTCCAATTGAGGTATTTTTCTTTGAGGTATTTCTTTGCATGTTTTCTGCAAATGTATTTGCAAGCAGAAGAACCATTGTGCATTTGACCACAACACAATATGAAGGGCTCTGCCCAGGCACTTTTGCATCGAGGTTATAATTCTTTAATGGTATGTGGAATTGTTTCACGGTGACAGGGATAGCCTTATTCCTAGGGTGAGGCAGTTCCTTGGCAGGGCAATGAAAGGCAATTCATTTGTCCAAACCATTCAACCTTGCTATACATTCAGTGGTAAATGAAAGCTCCACCCGTGCCTGTACTCACAGATTCCCAAAGAAGAAAATATTCCTGAAAGGAGTAAAAGTTAAATTTGCTAACATGACAATTTTCATGGCAATTAAAATAATAAGCAGCTTGGGTTAGGAGTTGATTTATTTAGATTTTCAAGCCCATTCTTCTCTGCCTCTCCTTTATCTTTTAAACAGAGGTGCAAGGGGTTGACTGAATCCGTACCTGTTCCCCTCCTATGAAAGTTTCCTGATTTGGCAAGAAAATTTATGCCTCAAACCAAAAAGGTCTGCCTGCTCACCCTTGTGAATGCAGAACCTGCCTCGGTGGGGTTGTGAACACGCACATTTTACAGGCATGGTTTGAGGAGCTGCAATAACTTGCAGTAATAGATATCCAGAATCCGTTGTTTCAAATGTAGGCCTATGAGGCACCACAGATGACTTAAAACATGTGCCTCATTTCTGTAGAAAGCCTCTATAAGCAACATGGAGAAACGATGGATGGTGTGAAGAGGCCGGGTATCTGCGGGTGCTCAGGGTGCACTGAGCCCCAGAGTTCAGACCATTCCTGGGACCCTGCAGCCCGCAGGATGCTGCGATCCCTCAGAAAACTCCTCCATCCCAGCTTGGCATGTCGTATGGGTCTGCACGGAGGCGTTCGCCTTCACTGGGTGTTCTGGGACTTTTGCAACTACAATAAAATGATGCCAGTTTTGACAATAAATATTTAAATTTAAGCTCCTGTGCACGACCACCTAAAAAAGGCGTCCAGTATTTTCATAATGTTGGCAAAAATAGTTTTAGTCTGTTATTTTCTCAAGTCCCTTAAATTGTCCTAGAACTAGCTAAAAGAAGAGCTAGATTTCAACACAAGATAAGCAGAAATGTGAAACTCTTCACGGAATACTTTTATCTTTTTTGTTTGTTTGTTTTGACCAGTTTTACTTGCTTCTAAATTTCTGAAATCCTTGCTCTTTGGTCTTCATACTTTACCTGTTTTTAATGTTATATGGATAGTTCAGAGTTAAGAAGCAAATCTGTAATACTTTGTCTCTGGATGATCTCTCTGACACATGAAAGAAAAGCTCCATTCCTAAAAATAAGCTCGGAATTTCTTCTTCAACTTAGGTAGATGAACATTCTTTAGGTTATACAATATTGAATACTGAAATTAAAAAACGGGGGGGAAGATGAAAACCGGGCCATGCCCAGCAAGGACAGTAATGTAAAAGGAATCACAGGTTTCTACAAAGTCTAAAGCTAAAACTGGGCATAAAGTGTATATGTGAAAAGAATGAAAACTTCAGGATGACTAGAAGTGCAGAAAGAGCAGATATTTGCATCACTGTTATGAACTCTAAGCAGCAACAAGAACTGTATCCACTGCTAGGAGAAATTCAGGCAGGACTGCTGCATGCTCATGGCCTGGACTCTGTGCTAGCAGACCTTGGGTCTGATTTTATTTGTCAAGCAAAAAGTCCATCCAGACTGCCCAGATTAACTCTTTTATATGAAAGAAGCATCTAGATACGTGTTATGTTATGTTTCATGGTACAATGTTTGCGTGACACATCTCATATATCTTTCCCACTCCCAACCAATACAATAACCCTTGCAGCAGTTGGTCAAAACTGGGACTGCTTTTGCCTATGATCAAGACACCTTAAGATGGGACCTTAGTCAAAGGTGGATGCTAAATTTCCCTTGTGGTCAATGGCTAAAGCCAGAGGCTTGTTCAGAGGGGATTTATAGGTATCTCAGGAGACAGTTTGCCCTCTGGATATGCAGGGGTGACCAGTGAGACCACATGGCGAGTGTAGGTACCAGAGACTTGTGATCCCTTTCCTGTGAAGGGACTGGGTGCTATCGCAGATTTATTGAATTGTGCAACCATGCAGTGGGTGATTCAGTATTCATTTGGGACTGGGTATTTCACTGAAAATAATTATCATTGTTTACCGTTTGCAAACAATCTTCTTACACAGAGAAGAGACAAAATTACGGGTCTGTCTCAGAGTGTATAACGGAAATGAAATTAATGAGATTTAACAGATTACTTAAGCTGAAGCTCAGTCAGCCTGTTCTTTCTGTTTAATTACATTTTTTGGTGAGTCATGGGAGTAGCAGAGAGTGTGCTAGCAGAACTGCAGTTTGACGTTTTTGGCCTAGATCCATACCCCGGAGCACTCCCTGAGACTCCAGTCGTGCCCCTCTTCCTTGTGTCCCAACAGCTCCATGCTCCTGTATTCCCATCTGAGGGACCTGCTGCCACCAAAGGGTCTGGTCCCTGCGCTGTGATGGGAGATGATGGAGGTGACAAGTTGGAGCTCTCTGCCATGATCCTGGCATCACATCCCAGCCTCATCAGTCTAGGATAACTAGTGACCACCCACAAAGAGTAGTGGCATGGAGTTCTCCCTCCAGCTGCGTTTCGAAAGGCCTGTGCCATGGCTTCACTGGCATATCTGGTTTTGGAAGGGATTTCTGTAGCCTGTATCTTGGGCAAACAGCAGTGCTTAAGCATCGAAGAAGGGTGAGATGTCAAGCTGGTGTTTCCACAGAGGAGCCCTGCTGCTGGGCCAGCCCTTTGCTCCATGCAGACCCCTGGGCTGCTCTTTGAGGTTTCTGTTTCTCCTGTGCAGCTCAGGGAGGCCGGACACTGCCTGGTGTAGCATGACTCAGGTCAGCAAGGGCGAGCATCACAGCACCCAGAGAAGGGGGCCTGAGGTAGGAAGTCACGGTCATGGCTTTGGTCCTTTCGTACATCTAAGCCAAAACTCTTTATGTTTCGTTTTTAATGATGTGGACTGTTCCCTCCAGGTAGAGTGGAAAGAACAGAAAGAGAATGGCTTTGTTGGAACTTCTTTTAGTAAACAATTTTTTTCAGAAGTGATAATTCTAGCGCTGCCCTTGTGCTAGACAGTTCTTGGTAACACAGCCATGCACATTAGTGTGCCTGCATGCCAAACTGCAGGAAAGAAAAGGACTGAAAGTGCTCAGTCTTTGCTCACATGGTAGGTGGCATCTGCTATCTGGAGATTCTCGACACAAAATATTGGGCTTTATGTTGTCCAGCTCCAAGATAAACCTTCCTGATCCTACTGTCTGAGCCCAGTTTATCCAGGATTAACTTTACAGATGCAATAGTGTGTATATGACTATTGGCAAGTGGGGCATCCTTATCTTTGCAAGATTTCTGCAAAGCTATTGCACAGCGTAGCAGGTTAGTGAAAAAAAAGATATACTGTGAGTTAGCTGAAGGCACATGATACAGCTAGTGAGTTCTTGTCAGGACTGGTGAGCTGGTGAGAGGCTTGGGTCAGCAGAATTTCCTGTACCAGTCTTCCCCTTTCTAGGCTACCAGTTCATTCAGTCCTTCTGTGCACATCATATTTTCCACACCTTTTGTTGCTTTGCTCTGAACTTTCTTTAACTGGGCTACCTTTTTCTTGAAGAGCGATGCCTGAAACAAGATACAGAAGTCTTGCTGCACACAACCAGCACCAGGGAAAGCAGGAGGGCTCCATGGGCCTTCCGGGACCCCTCTTGTGGACTTTTCTCTGACATTGCTTCCCCACCACAGTGAGCGTGAACACTGGGTACTTCTGCAGTGATTCACTTCATTGATCTTGTGTTGCTTCTCATCCTGTATTTGCACAGCTGATTGCTTTTGCCAAAGCATCAAGCTTATTATATTTGTTCCTCTTGAATGCTGTTATGTTTTTGAGATAATTTTTCAAATTTAAGATCATTGTGAATTCTGCTCCTGTCTTTAGAAGCTTGGCAGACCCTCCCAGGTCGATGTTTTATGCATACTCACTTTCACAGTATGAGCCATTAGTGAAAATGTGAAGCAGCTCCGTTCACAGTAGCATGCAGCAGCCCATTCTATATACTTTTTGTAGACATTCAAAAAATGCAGTTCACCCTATATGGTTTTCAGACAAGGTTTGTAATATCATTACAGTAATTCATTTAAGAGTGTATCCCCTGGGTTTGTTTATTATCAAAAACCATAGCAAATGCCCTACTAAAGTTACATGGTATGCCGCTATATTTTCCTTGCCCACTTGCTTGTTCTGTTGTCTTAAAAGGGAACTTGGTTGGTTCCACATGATTTATTCCTGGTAAACGTTAGCTACTTTTTGAATTTAAAGCACTTTGAATTGAATTTCATCAGGTCCCCCTGATAATTGCAGGTTTTAGGTGAATGCTTACTCTCTGGCAGTGATGACTCTCATGTAATCAAAGCAAATGGTTTCTAATACTAAAATATTATTTAAAGTACCCACAAAATTATTATATTTAGATATCACAACAAAAAAATAAGATCACTGTTTCAGACTTAGTATGTACAAAACATCTGAGACATTGGCATGACTCCCTTTCAACATTATCTAATACAGTACAAATATTTTCAGCAAAGTTGATGGCATGACTGATTCAGTCATTTCCTTGTTCTCACTATGCAGGCATATTGATATTTTTCCCCCTCTTTTTATTAGAAGCCACTGTCAAAAAAAAAGAAGGGCAGGGAAAAGTTCCATTTCTCCTTTTTGACTTTCCAGAAACACTAAAAGGTCATCAGAGAAGTCTGTCATACTTGCTGCATTACTCATTCAATAGGAAAGCAATCTGGGCAGGAAGCTATGTCTGGTTCATTTGTACGTGCCTAGCACAATAGGGACTTCCTTGAGGCCCCCAGGAGCAAAAGCAGTAGATTTAGTGAATATTCGTTCATTAAGGACTGATACCATCCCTGACTTTAAGACAATTAGCATACTACTTTCACAGCTGGAGAAGAGAAGATTGCTGAGTCAGTTATAGATCTATAAGGAGCCAGAAGATTTGATGATTGTTATTTTCTCAGAAGGGACAACCTTAAGCATCCAGGAAGGCATCGTTTCTATAGAAGAGATTTGTAAGCCACAGGCTGTTATAATTCCTGTTGTATCTTTACCTAAGCAGTGGCTCAGATTCTTTCTCCATTTTCAGGAGGCCAAGAGGACTACACAGAATCACAGACAGTTAAGGCTGGAAGGAACTTTCAGAGCTCATCTAGTCCAACCCCACTGCTCCAGCAGGGACAACTAGAGCACGTGGGACAGGGTGGCTTCCAGGTGGGTTTTGAAGATCTCCAGAGAAGGAGACTCCACAACCTCTCTGGGTAGCCTGTGCCAGGGCTCTGTCACCCTCACAGGAAAGAAGTTCTTCCTTATATGGAGGTGGAGCTTCCAGTGTTTCAACTTGCACCCATTACCCCTTGTCCTGTCACTGGGCACCACCGAGAAGAGTTTGGCCCCATCCTCCCTACATTCTCCCCTCAGGTACTTATACATACTGATCAGATCTCCTCTCAGTCTTCTCCAGGCTAAACAGGCCCAGCTCACTTTTAGTCTTTCCTCATACGATAGATGCTCCAGTCCCTTAAGCATCTTTGTTGCTCTGATTATGTCCGCAGAGCACTGATGGCACAATCACGGGGAAAGTTGTTATCCTGAAGCACCACATCTGGAGCAGGAATTACCTGCACACAGGGGGCTGACAGAGTCTCATCAGCTACTCATCAGCCTCCTGACAACGCAAAGAGCAGAGGAGAAGCAAGGAAGAGGAAGTAGTTACCTTTGTGCCGGATGAGAACATAAACATTTACTAGATACTTTAATCTAGAAACTTTTACAGACAGAAATAGCGCTACTCTCTATATATTCTGTCTCTCCCAATAAAGTGTATGATTGCAGATTCTTGGCACCATGTCAACTCACACAGCACAAAGCACACACGGCATTTTGTTTGCAGTACAGTGTGTATCTGCACATAATTCACCCCCAGAGATATTACAGTTTCTTATCCATAGAGGCATATGTATGAAAATATGAAAAATGAAAACTTTTATTTATTGAGAACTTTCCAGCCATTCCTGGAATTGAACAATGTAATAACCACTAATATTTTATAACAAACATTTGCTAACAGAAAGAGTACTGTAGTGTAGGTATTGACATAAGAATATTTCATTTAGAAGGCTGTTGAACTGCAATAAGTATATGCAGTCTAGCTTCAAAGGAACCAAGCAAATGAAGACACAGGACAACTCAGTTTTTAAGTGAGTCTCAAGGACAACGATGAAGTTCCCAAGATCAGCACAAGACTGCCCAGGTGAATGGTGCTGACCCATACAAGGTCTTTTCTGCACTTTTTCACACAGTGCCACTGTGAAGGGGTGAAAGCTTGGTGCCGTGAGCTCACTGTTGATAGCAGATTTGTTTCTCTAGAGTTAACACCAAAAGAAATGACTTTGGAGGAAAAAGCCTATGCTGCTGCTGGCTTTCCAGGAGCTCTACGAGAGAGAAGAGGAAAGGCAGAGTAATGGCTGTGGCATCGTTTTTACTTCACTAAAGCAAAAGCCCAGGCTGGTTCTTAGAAGGAGAGCAAAACAACTCTGGTGTGCCCAGAAGCCCAGCGAGCGGGCAGGAGGAGCGCTGTGCTAAGGCAGGAAGCAGCGCAAGCCATCCCTTGGCAACTGGGAGGAGGAAGGGCCTCCATTAGCCTCTCGTCTCCTGCGCTTCCTACTGTCTAGCTACAAGGACTGCATACAACGAGGGAACAGCGTAGAGCCGGTTTTCATTCGCACTTGGCTGGCAGTGGGCGGGCGTCCAGCTCAACGCACTGCTCATTGCTGCCTGCGCAAGGTGGGCCGGCCGTGAGGGGAAGAGGAGACTGCCGTGGTGGCAGACACTGTGAGCATGGGCAAATCTGCTTTGGGATGGGAGCTAGAGGGAGACCCACTCTGGGTCACTCTTCCAAAGAAGGGGAGATGATAGGCAATGGGTGCTGAGACTGTGGCTAGATTTGGTGGTGGCTTCTTCAGGATGTGGCAGTTTTAGCATGTCTGGATGCCTTTCCTCCAGGGAAAAGCATTAAGTTGTCACCTGCCTCCTACTGCTGTGGGAAAAGATGGCAAGCAGACACCTGCCAGCAATGGCAGCAAAGACCTGGTGGCAATGGGTTGGACTGCGTAAGTGCTAAGTCTCCTTTGTAGGCCTGTCCTTCCAGGGCGTCTTCACTGCAGTATTTCTTATGCAAGATAGGTGTGTTACTATGAATTTACACAGCTGTCTTTGCATGTGCAGTGCAAGCATAGTCTTACTACACGTTGCTCCAGGCTCTGCAAATTTTCTACATGTCTCTGTATTTTAGGTCAGGTACAGAGTGGTTGCATTTGCTGCTCAGTGAAGAGACTCCCCTAGTCCTCCACAAGCCCGTGGAGTTAGTTTGGACTGAATCTTTAATATGCAATAGCTAAGGTTTAATGAGATAAAGATATAGCAAAGTACTTCAGTGTCAATACCCTTGAGAAAACTCAGGGCTTTTTAATGCACTGCTTGGAGAAGAATTAATTTTGCAGTTTTGTAGGAGAGAAATAATGAAGCAGACATCAGGCTATGTGATTTAAGAATAAAACAAATATGTTAGTGGAACAGTGAAAGTCAACTGCTCTAATTTCATCTTTCTGTCTGTTATGAATTTGCATTGGGAGAGTTGCATAGCTAAACCACAGCTTAAAACAATTCAGAACTGAACGAGTCCCCAACTTTGTTAAATGTTTGCAAGCGGAGCATTAGCTCACTAAAGCCTCCTCTGGCTCAGACTGATCCCAGGGTCACGGCATAGCCTGTGAGTTCAGATTTACAACTCCTCTCATCTGGTCGGGGGGATGTTTGTTTTGCTTCTCTTCACTGAATTATGTCCGTCCTTTCGTCGCATGGTGCTCCGTAAGATCAGGTCACCTGAGGCCTCAGTGCTTTTCTACTTGGCAAGGAAAAGACGGAGAGATACAGAGACACAAATACAAAGAGCAGAATTGTTCTTTGCTGAAAAAATTGAAAATTAGGAGGAAAACATCCAAAAAAAATGCAGGTATCTTTCCATATATGGGAAAAAGTCCTAGTCTTTCTTCTGTTTCTCCTCTTCATACTATCAGATTAACAATAAAATTTCAGTAAGGGATGAATGGTTGAAAATAATCCCTTAGATGAACTCAGGTGCTAATGGACAGGATGTAATCAGTAAATGACTGAGGTGGAAGGAAAAGGGCAATCTGAGTCGTTTGATGTAAGAACTGTTGCCGCAGATAAAGCCTCAGACCCCCGATTTTATTGAGGTAAGAGTCAAGGATCTGCACAAATCATGGGCTATGTAACAACATTCCTCCTCTGGCCTCCGTGCTTACCTTCTCCTGCAATCCGAGTATCACAGCACTGGCCTCGCTCTTGCACGTGTGTCATTTCTCTGTGCGTGCAGACACATCCCACACATACGTGAGCAGAGGGCAGGCCCTGTCTCTGGGTCCTGCAGTGGTGCAGAGAAGCCAGAAAGCAACTCGCAGAGCAGAAGGCGGCGGATGATGCAGAGACACAGAGTCACTCTGGCCAAACCCCGGCTCCTCCTGCCAGTGCCGACAGTGCCGCTCTCTGATCCCTCCCCGAGCGGGTGCCGACGTGGCCTGAGCAGACGTGAGCGCCCTGGCACCCGCTGGTGACACGGGAAGCTGCTCCAGGCACCTGGGAAGGCCTCTGCAGCCGGATACCTCTGCAGTGCCGGCCACCTTGGAGCCTTCAGGGAGGTGTTTAGAGGCCAAATTGACCTGGCATCCTTGGGAATTTTGCTAAAGGAAATGTTTCTGTGCCATCCCACATCTTCTTTCCTCATCTCTAGAGTGGTGCAGCTGAAAATCCAGCTCAAGGGGCACAATCCTGTGTGCTGTTTTTTTCTTAGGTAAAAGCCTGCTTTGTAAAAAGAAATATATATCTGTAATGACAGGAAAGCCACACAACATTTCAGTTATTCCTAGCCAGTCATGATTCTGCTCAAGCTTTTATGCATTTTGGCTTTATGTGCCACCATCCCATTTGAGCTGATAGTTCCAAGTTCCTGTATTTCATTGCTGAAGAACAAATAGTGAAGGACAAAATAATACACTATATGCTTTTTGTTTTAAGATTCCAAAATCTTTACTAGCAGCAGGGTTAGTGACCCTTGCATTTCTTCCTCGCTCCGGCTTAAAGAACAGCAACAAGACACCCCCTTTGCCTCCAGGTCAAGAAAAATGATGGAAAAATAAAGCTCAAACACTAAACATAAGGAAAACATCCCCATTGCTTCAGCTCATTTTAAAGCACCTTAAGGTAGCCGGCAGCCTGGTGGAAGGGATCCAGTTCTCAGATCTATAGAGGGAGCTAGGAGCATTAGGATACTTAGTTACAGCTAATGTTAGTTGAGATAAATCCCAACCGTAATTTCTAAATGCAAACATAAAATAGCAGCTACTGAGAGTTAATTCACATTCTTGCTCTGGCATGAGACACCTCATGTAACCACCCTGCCTCACATTTCTTATTTGCAAAATAGATTTCGCTACTGAGGTGCTACAGATTATATAACATCCCTAAATGCTTGTGAAAAGGTGTGGATTGTTGTTACCAAAGTCCTTTGTACTCTTAAATAAAGGTCACTCACAAAATTGATGAAGGTGAAGGAGCGTCTCTTTCTGGGCTTCTTTGGAACATTTTGATATCTATAAATGCACTTTTTCACTAAAATGAGAGGGGCACTGATTAAAAGTCAGTGAAAAATCACAGCTCATGATTATATGCCTATTTAAAACTTGAAGTGAATATAGCTCCAGGAACCTTATAAATCTACCATTTGATTTAACTACCTTTCAGCTACCTTATTAAATTACTATACTTCTAGATGAGTAACAGGAATGTCATATGAAAGACTACACTGATTTAGATAGTATTTCGTTTGTGTTGTCATTGCTTACTCTTAAGTAAGAGGGAAAAGGACTATGACATAAGTATTAATATCACAGAGAAGTATCATTGTGCTGCATGGAGAGAAAGATTTCTCTCTTAAATCCCTGGGGCAATGCAAAGTTCCACAGGGCTCCTGTGATTTCGAAGCAGTGAATTATCAGTGAAGAGCTGCTCTGCCATTTATAACCCGACTGTAGCTTTGTAGTTCAAAAAGTGGTGTGGACAAGGAACGTGTTTAACTGAAACCCTCCTCACAGTGTGAGCGCTCCTCTTTTTGTTGTCGGTATCAGTGTTAGCAGCACCTAAAAGCGCAGCTGAGATCAGAGCTCCGTGTATCTGGCACTAGTGAAAATGCTTGGTGAAAGACATGCCCTACTTGAAACAGATGTGGAAAAAGTATAGCAAAAGTACAGAGGACCCAAGTGACTGATTGGGAGTCGGGTCACTGAGAGAACCGGGACTTGAGCGAGGGCCTTTTTAGCAAGGCGCTGTCCCCTGCCCTGCGCCACCTCCTCCATGTGTCCCCTGCCCTGCGCCACCTCCTCCTTCGGTGTCTGAACAAACACCCCAAAATGCAGCAAAACAGCTCTGGAGAGGGGGCCGTATCAGGTACTGCATAAACTAGAAGGTTGATACCAGATCTGCACAACCCCAAATCACAGGATAGATAAAGGACAGAAAATGTCCACGTGACCTTTTTTTTTCTTTTTTTTTTTCTTCAAACTGCTCATCTACGACATAAAAAATACCTGCATGTAATTTAGGGAGAGAAAAACAGATTTTCCTGCTTTGGTTTTATTCTTAGATTGATACACAAAGTTAAGGCTTGGAGTCATGGTCATGTTACCACTGCCTACTAACTGACTAATTGTCAGCGGATTGGAAACTGTTCAAATTCTCTCTTGGTCTAGGGCATATCTGGAAATTTACAGTCTGCAGCTCTCTAATCTCCAGCTTTATAGCTAAACAGTGCTTTACAACTGGGGTTTTGATGCTGAAATCTATTTTCCAGAAGATTTGTGAAAATTATCAGAGATGTTGCACCTGTTTTATACTTCCCTTATTAGTAAATGAGAATATTATCTTGAGTAATGGCCCTAGGCTTTCTGCCCTGATGTGAAGATATAAATTCTGCTTTAGACAACAGTAGTTTTAGCATTATCTGTATGAATATTTTTCACAAAACATCCTATTTCAAGTGAATTTAATGGATTTCTTCAGCACAATAGATCAAACTTGAATGTTTTCTGATATACGCTAGCAACGTCATTTATCGCAACTCACCAATCTCACTGCATCTATTTGAGGAGAATATCAAAGATGTTGGATTTACTGATAATTTAATACCTCCATTTCACTTGACTTTAAGAGGTAAAGTCAGGCATACAAACTAAACAGTTACAAAATCTCCTGGGATTTCTTCTCAAGGAATAAAACTATTAAACTTGATGTATCAAGACATAATTCAAAATAGAGGAGTTACTGCTGACAGAACTCGATTAGTTTAGTTAAAAATTATTTGGCATCAGGAGATATTAACCTTGATTTGCCTGATTTTTAGAGATAAATACAATAGGATAAATTTTATGAAAGGCTTTTAAAATGTGTTTATGAAGAAGGTCTAGTATTTAGTTGCTAAAACAACAGTTCTATTTAAATGTCTTTACAAACTAGGGAAAGTAAAAAGTAATTCCTGGAGCATAATTGCTCAAACATAACAATTTATGTGCCAAGTGAAACCCATCACTGGTATTTCTTAGAAGCTTTACAAAACTAAGCAAGCAGCATTAACCTCCCAAGCTCACCAGGCTCCCAAGTTTCACCAGCATTCAACTGTTGATGAATTGCCAACATTTTTGAAGTGAAAGCCATATAAACAAAAGTACAAATATGTTTAAAATGTAAATGCTTTCTGGGGGAGATCAAGGATGAGATTAAATACCTCTGTTTCACAAAGAATATAAGGATGTTCCTTAACCCCTTTAGTTCAACAGGACATAAAACACATGCTTGAAGTTTGGCATGCACGGAGCTTTCACAGCTGAATTCACAGTGTTGGGAACTGCAACATGGAGTAGTCTCTTGTCCAGCTCTTATTAGCCCTGCCACACGCTGGATCCACAGGCTGAAACTAGATGTCTATAAATATAGCAGGGCTCAGGTAGGATCCAAAATGTGGCGTGCCCATGTCAATACGTGTTCAGTGGGAAGGGCAAAAGGGGCCAGCCTGGCCAACAGAAAAGTAGCCGGAAAAAGTCTTCAGCTTGTCCTTGTGCAGACCTTAGGCTCCTTCCTGCAGTGAAGGTATCGCTCTGGCTGAGATTCATTCCTACCACAGGCCCCCTTCAGGAGTCTATGGCACAACAGCCTATGCCAAATCCTTTCTGAAAAACATGGCAAAAGTGCCATGTGCTCATTTGTAAGAAGACTTTTGCAGGTTCAATTTATTCCTCTGCCAAAAGAGAGTTTACTGTTATGAAAAAATACTGTTATGAAGAAATACTTCTGGATTGAAAACTCAAATAAAGAGGACCTTCAGTCCAGGCCCAAGGTATCGATGGACAATTTAATATTCTACAATTAATTTCTACTCTATCTTCCTACTGCTATATCTTTACTGTGAATTCTTGATGTTCCTGAGTCCTGCGCCTATGCCAAGTATTTTACCTATGGCCTGTGTTGTTCTTTCATCATTTTCATTGGCAATAAATCTTCTTAAAGTCTTATATGTAGTTCTCATGGGAAAGAAACCCAATATATTTCTCAAGAGTTTCATTCTCATAATACAAAGAAATGAAAACATATTTTGGGTCAGTATTTTATTTAATTTAGTTCTAGTATGCTTTCTGAAAATTATTTGATTACATTTCAGAGCTAACTATAAGGTCATGATGCAGTTCTTCTCTAACGAATGGAATGGTTCATACCGTGCTCAGTGGCGCGGCCTAGTTGGAGGCCAGCCGGTGGCCGTGACCTCCAGGGGTCGGTGCTGGGTTGGCCTCATTCAACTCCCTCACCAAGGACCTGGATGAAGCGACAGAGCGACAGAGCGCCCGCTCTGTGAGTGATCACCCACACCGGTGATACCGGGCTGGGGGAAGTGGCCGACACCTCCAAGGGCTCTGCTGCCATTCAGAGGGACCTGGACAGGATGGAGAGTTGGGCAGAGAGGAACCTCATGAGGTTCAACAAGGACAAGTGCAGGGTCCTGCACAAGGGGAGGAATAACCCCAGGCACCAGGACAGATTAGGGGATGACCTGCTGGAAAGCAGCTCCATGGAGAGGGATTTGGGAGTTCTGATTGACAACAGGTTAACCGTGAGTCAGCAATGTGCCCTCCTGGTCACTGGGATCCTGACCTGCATCAGGAGCGTTGCCAGCAGGTCAAGGGAGGTGATCCTGCCCCTCTACTCAGCTCTGGTGAGGCCGCACCTGGAGTATTGGGTGTAGTTCTGGGCTCCACAGTACAGGAGGGACATGGACCTTCTAGAGAGGATCCAGCAGAGAGCCACGAAGATGATTAAGGGACTGGAGCATCTATCTTACGAGGAAAGACTAAGCAAGCTGGGCCTGTTTAGCCTGGAGAAGACTGACAGGGGATCTTATCCATGTGTATAAACACCTTAAAGGAGTGTGTCAAGAGAAGAGGGACAGACTTTTTCCAGAGGTGGCCATAGACAGGACAAAAGACACCAGGCACAAACTGAACCACAGGAAGTTCCATCTCCATGTGAGGAAGAACTTCTTTCCTGTGACGGTGACAGAGCCCTGGAACAGGCTGCCCAGAGAGGTTGTGGAGTCTCCTTCTCTGGAGATCTTCCAAACCCGCCTGGATGCCACCCTGTGCCACGTGCTCTGGATGTCCCTGCTGGAGCAGGGGGGTTGGACTAGATGATCTCTAGAGGTCCCTTCCAACCTCAACCATTCTATGATTCTGTGATATTAGCATAATAATGGAACTGTTAACAGCTCATGATCTTAGATTCACCTTGCATGAGAACAGAAAAACAGTTGACAAAAATGCACCTGACCAACAGCATGTGCACTGATTAGAAAGCCATAAGGATTACAAATTGGGAGGACCATATGTATCTTAAATCTTTAGTCCCTGAAAACATGAATAGTTGAGTGTGATGTATCACTCTCATCTTTTTCCAAAGTACCATATATAATTTTTTCATTTCTTGTAAGTGAAGGCAGAAGATGGAATTCCATTATGTGATGTTTTATTTTATATATAAATAAAGCTACATAAGAGGGAGATAATTGTAAAAAAGTAAATTGTAAAAAAGTACACCTAACACTTATTTTCTGATCTTCTTGAATTCATCCATAACTGGGGAGAAGAGACATTTCTTGGAGAGAGTGAAAAAGGGAAAAGTGTCAAGAATAACTGAGAAAAACAAACAAACAAACAAAAAACAGATGAGAATTTCAACCAGAATCAGTTTGTGGTTTGTAACATTCCACTGAACAATCTGAAGACTTCAGAATATTCAGCTGTGTAGGATGCCCCTTAGTGGCTGAATAAAAATACTGTTGACAGACAAAATAATTTTAAACACTGAAAAAGAATAATAGTATTTGTGTTTATTAACTGAGAACAAAGGAATTAAAATACTAACTTAGACCACAGGAGAGCTACAAAGCTATGTTTATGCTAATTCTCAGAAACCATATTTGAAAACTGGTAGGTGACAGTTAACAGAATATTCCTGAATAAAATTGAGTGTTGAGTGAGAAGAGCAAGAGAACAAGCGGAAAGGAGAGAAAAAAAAGTCAATCTGTTTTTTATTTTAATCACAATGTGTGTCATGGGATGAGTGAGTTTTGTTGAACTCTGCAACAACAACAACAAAAAATCCAATATTTTTAGTGGTTCTTTCTAGAGTAGAGTTTCTGTACAGAATGCCAGAGTTATCTGGTTTGGTGTCAAGGCTCCTTTCTAATAACATACTTGTGTCGTCTCCAGCTATTTCTGCTGTTATATAAAGATGGCAAAATATGCTACAATGCCTTAACATTTCTACACGTAAGGCATGAAATGTTTAAGATTCAACAATAAAGTACAGGGCACAAATCCTGTGATACAAATTTATCTGTATTGCTAGATATAACAGTATGAAGAGTCCATGAGTCTTTATTTGCTCTAACACTTGTCATGAAGAACATGCTTCCAACTTTCAGAGATTTTGCAACAAGTCTCTGCATAGGAGCCTATTTGTAAAAGCTGTAACAAGGTGACCTTAACTGAGCATTGTGCCCCCATCTATATCTTTATACCTATTCTAACTATACTTTGTACCTTTAAATCCTCTATGTACGCACTGGATAATGAAAAAAATCCATTGTGATTACAGACAGTTCCTCTTACTTGGAAATCTAATGCCTCTGTTAGTCATTATTCTTTTTTCTTTCTCAAAGAAATCTGTGATTCTTCATTTTTTTCCAGGTTTGCATATAGAAATCAGGACTGCGAAGTGTCTTCTGACCTCCAGACTGATAACTGAGAGCGAGATGCTGCTCATGAGCACTATTGACATGAGGTTTATTTCTTGAGTCGCATCCCAATGCAGATCAAAGGGTCAAGGGAAGTCTCTTCGCTTGAGCGAGCTGGTGTGTGCTGTAGCTGGATATGCTGATCCCAAACATTCCCAGGAGCACCGCTGTACGCTGCAGCAGCGTGTCTGTCGAATTGATAACTATTTTTCCTGCAGCTTGAGTCTATGGGAAAAAGAAGGCAAGTTACTTGCTGATTCTGCTGAGTGCAATAAAGAAGCAGGTCTCTGGAACCACTTTTTTTTGTTGTTTGTTTTCATTATGTTTAAAACAGTACTTTCTGCTGAGCAATATCTGGCCCAAACAAATGCACATTTTGGGAGGTGACCCTTTCTATCACTTTGCAAAACAAAGCAAAATTTTCTGATATAATTTTTCATCCATTTGTAAGTCTCTGATTTCAGTGACTTTAATGGGGTTCTTCCAGCTATTTGGCTGAGTTTTTATTTGGCTGAATCGGGCTTAGGGTTTTAAGAATAAAGGAAAGAGATTTTCCTTTTCTATGAAATACAAAGACCTCTTCCCCCAGATTAGTTGCTGTGCATACTGTGATTAGCTGGAGTAGCTCACTTCAATATTAGTTATTAATTCAGGAAAGCAAGGCCAAAGGGGATTGGTGACATCTTTTATGAGCTCAGTGGATAGAACTAGAGCAAGGACACAAGCTTTAACACTGTCTCATCATGAAATCTGGCAAAGAACTAGGCAATGCCAATCAAAGGGAAGAATAAAATAAATTATTTACTTATTATCTGAATAACAATTGAAAAATAAATTAAGCTGGTGTTGCTTGCCTAACACAATACACTGACCAAGAAGCAGAAACATAGCTGTACAGAATGTCTAGAAACACCAATTCTTATTATAAGAATTATAATTATATTGACACTGTTAAGTTAAAGCATATCATGGATATTTCTAGTTGCAGCATTTCTTACATGAAATAATGATTTAGCCCTACACAAAGCCTTGGGTTTTCCTCCTTCCCTTGCACTCAGTGGATGGACAGCATTGGTGCTGCTCAAATGGCTGACTCAGGAGCTCCTGGTCAAGGAGCCTGATTTTTGCTTCCACATCACAGGTGTCCTGGGCAAGTGCAAATAATCACAGTTCTGAGCCTTGACCTTGATAATGTGACTGACTGTGTGGCTACTCCCGCAGCAGAATAGCTAAAGACAAAAGAAATTCCCAACAAAAGTACCATGGATGGTGGTATCACAAGATACAGAGGCAGACACGAAAGGCAGAGGCAGCCCCTACGAGCCCTGCAACACGGTGCTCTTAGCTCTGCAATGACACCCATGGAGTTCTGTGCTCCAGGGTTTTGGATGCAGGTCACAGTGTTAAGAGCTGGGAGATGCCTGAGCAAAAGAACGTATGCTCCGCAAATAGCAAAATATGGCCTACATTAAAGATGTGCTACTTCAGAATATTTTTTTCTGCGGCTGTTTTATTCTCAGTTATTTAACTGATTTAAAACATTTTCTATCCATGCTTTTATTTTTTCTTCATATAATAATCCATTCGCTGGGCCCTTGATGCAATAACTGGCAATTACTGTTTGAGATTTCTTTACCATAAGCATAAAAGTAAGTTGAAATGTTTCACTGATAGTTCATTTTAGTTGGTTTGGAGTCCCATCATTCTCATTAACATTTTCCTACTGCCCCAAACGCTCAAAACCACTGCAATCTAAAAGAATGGCAAAATAGTTACTGTTTAAGTAAGTACTAAAGAAACATAAGCTGTATCCACCTCCAAGTATTCTTCACTAGGTATTCCAGAATAGTACTAATTATCAAGAATTATCCTAATTCCTTTACTTTTAAGCAGATGCCTACTTCAGATTTATTTGAGTAGTTACAAAAGCTTAGCCAGCAGAAGCCATTGCTCCCTTGGGTTGGTCACACAATAATATAAGATAAAATCTGTCTGAGAAAGACAGATATTGGTAATTCAAAGATCTAATTAAAAGAAGGGAAAAAAAAAGCCAGAATTTTCATACCTGCAATAACCTTATATACCCAGGTGTCATTCTTCGTAGACGAATAACCATTGTATCTGTCCTCGTAGAAATTCAGCCCTACAATTTTAGAACACAGAAAACATTACTATTTTTTTTTCTTTTTCACAGATTGACCTATTAATGAAACAGAAGATTACATCTAGTGTGGTTTGTCATAATGCAGAAACGCTCTAAGAAGGATCCTACGCAGGATTCTCCCTCACCTGGTGCTGCTTCCCGCCGGGCCGCTACCTGCGGCCGCCCTGCTCGTATATAAAGCCCAGCTCAGTTACATAAGCTGTCACACGGGATCCATCTGTGGAGCTTAGGTGCTGGCAGGGGCTGTGACCGGCTTGCCTGGGGCTGGGTATGTCTGCAATACTGGGAGACTCTCTGGGAATGGCTGAAGCTCATTAAGAAAGCAAAGCAAGGGCTGACCTCCTTAAGGAAAAAAAAAGCCTAAGCCTGTTGTATAGATAGCCCTGGACATAAAAAGGGCAGTCATTATAGCATTTTGTAGCATACAGTGACGATGCAAATAGGATTTCACTGCTTTTGTATAACTTGGAAACTATATTTATACTGCTGCTTGACTGTTTAGGAAGTTTAATTCTGCTATGACCCAGGTTGAAAGGATGTGCTAATGTATTAGTAGGGTTATATGGAGACACTCACAGAATTAAGATCTTTCTCTTCTGATGGCATTCTCCTTTACATGGTATTTGCCATATTCTTGACTCCTTTTTGTAATGGTAAGAATTAAACATGTAAAAAAAACAAATCCAGTATTTATCATTACTCGTATTTTCTTACTGAGATTTATTTTCTCTTTAGTGAGCTTGCACTCAGTTCTGCTCCTGGGGTACCCAGTGTGAAAAACATCAGAAAATCTGATCAGCAAAGCTAATTTGTCCACAGTTAGGCTATGCTGGGAAGGCTTCTTTCTCCCCATCATCAATATATGCAACCCTGAATAATGATGGCAAGGCAGAATTTAGCTCCAATTATACTCATACTTCTAAACATGCAGGGCAAAATCTTCAAGTGATGTAAATCAGCAGAGCACCCGTGAGCACAGTGAACCCGCAGTAATTTTCTTTAGAAGTCTTCAGCAGAAGAGCACTGATTCACACCCCTTCGGTCTCTCTCTGATAAGGCAATCTAAAGTTTTTGGAGACATATTCCTTCTATAAAACAACAAAATCATGAAATCTTTCTATTCTACATTAGATATTTCACAATTATATCAATTATCAGGACTTACTGTAACTCACTCACTCCTTGCTTAATTAATGCTATATCAAGGAGTGGAGTGGTGTTACTCTGGGGCTCTGGGTTACATCGGACAGCAGGAGGACTAACTCCTCCCTCACCGCACCACATCTATAACACACCAACTCTGCAGGCATCAGTGGAGTCCTATCTTATACACACACAAAGAAGTAGCTGAAGTTGAACCAGTCCTAAAGTATCAATCTCAATTCTAAAAGTAGGAGATGGGGAAGCTGCCAGGCTGGTCCATGATTAAGAGGCAACGGGTACATTGACTCCCTGCTAAGCCACAACTGCTGAAGCCTCCCTGGGAAACCATCAACACACAACTGAGGGAGAAGTGAAGGTAAGGGAGGGACTGCCCAGTTCGGCTTCACACGACAAGAAAACACTGAACCCCTGAATTACTAAATCCAAGTCACTGTGCTTGCACAGTGAGTTTAGCATTGGAATATGAACTATAAACACGCATCTCCTGGTTTTGTTTCTGACAGTTTGCAACATGATAACTTTGCCATGCAAACATAAAAACAGCTAGGATTGCTTCCCAAAGCAGGTTATAGCCTCAAGTTTCATAGCTTGCATTCTTTTGGAAAAGTAGAGAATGATGATTTTTCCTTTAGATTTCCGGCCTATTCAAAGAAAAACATATTTTTCAATATCTTGACTTATTATACTATCAGAATTCCAGTAGTTGCAAAAAAACAAACAAAAAAAAAACAAAAAACAAAAAAAGGAAAGAAATGCATCACTAAAGTTTTTCTTTTCCTAATTCCTCCAGCTCAGAGATGGAAAGCAAATGGAGAGACAAAGGTCCTGTGCTACTGTATTCAGAAATGGAGAGCTTTTATACTGTTTCTTTGTGCTAAAAGTAAAAGGAAAGCACTATGCCTTGAACACTACTGCTGGCCTTAAAAAACATTTACCGGACATCCTCAATGCTGCTAAACTGTAGAATGTTTTATGTAATTACAGGCATCATCAGAATCCGTATTCCATCCAAAGGAGTAACCTGCCCAACTTCCGTGTTGCTGCAGACACAGCAACGAGACAGCTCTGCCTCGGGTCCCTTGAAAGTTCAGGTCTCTGAGAACCGAGACTCCATCCTGCCACGTTAGATCATTCTATAACAATTCTATAACAAGACACCAATAGCAAAATGCATTATTCAAATATTTATCAAAATAAATACTTTCCAGAATTTATCATTCTTATGTAAGTCAGGGTCCAGGAATACAGCTAGTGTCCCAAACTTAGAGATAGCTTCCAACCTGACTGCATGCACTGGGCAGAAGTGCACAAAAACTACTTTCCCTTCAAACAACAGCACAAATCCTATATAGAAAACAAAACAAGTCTTCCTTATAGTACAACCATATGACTAATCTTGTGCTTTTTACTTTGTTATTAGATATGAGAGTACTTCCTTGCAGATAATTCTGATAATTCTGTGCTTTATTACTATTTTTTTAAACTAAGTTAGAAGGAATTTTGCCCCAAATAAATGTAAATAAAACTTCCAGGGTTACAGCACTGAACACCGCCAACTCATAGAAGAAAGATATGATCTAGCCCCAAAGAGCCTACAATCCACGTGGAAGCAGATGGGTACAAACAGATGGAGAAGTACATGGAAGCAAAGCGAAGGCACTGGTTGGCATGTGAGGCAATGTTCTCAGCTCACTAACAGTGGAATTGTTTCCAATTTTCTTTGTAGGCGTTGCAGCTAAGAACTGTGAAGGAGGGATCTGAAAATGTTTAATGGGTTTTATGCTTATAAAGACAGACACAGAACAGGAACAAAGTCATATTGCTGAAATACACCTTGGTGTCTTTGTGGAGTGCAAAATCAGGAAAATGTGTTGGAATATGTAGGATATATAGAAATAGGAAAAACAGGATATACTGTCATTAAAAGAGGGCTGGAATATATGGGAATTGAGTCATTGATACATGATTGTGAATAACTGAATCCTCAAAGTCATCTAAGATTATGGCTGGATAGCTGCAAGAGATTGCACTACTGAAGCTTTTGGAGTTACCACCCAAGTGGCTTAAACTACTCACTAGCATTTCGTACTTAGAATTGACTAGTTCACTTACCAAGTGGTAACTCTTGTACTTGCAAGAGTCTGTGTCTGTACAGACTGTTGCGGACTCTGTATTCTGAAGCACAAATACTACCTGTGATAATCACGAGGAACAGAATAATAGAAACAGGAAAGATTAGTAGCATGAAACAAGGTTAATTTCTGCTATGAAGAAAGGAGAAATGCTGCTATGAAATAAAAGTTTATGTTAGAAATTACTTATTGAAATATTTTATGTGTTAGAAAATACAGAAAAAAAAAACTTGGATATATATTTTGATCAAATGATGGCTATGAGCCCTTATGGTGATGCAGTTGAGTAAAAGCAAGAAGTAATCCTGGTATGTATTCTCAGAGCATTTCCAAAGATAGCTAAGTGTTAATTTCACTGTGTAAGGCACTCATGTAACACATCTGGAGCACAGTTTCTGGTCACTCTGTGCAGTCTCCTCTCACCAAGCCTTAGACCTCTGCAGTGCAGATGTGTCTGCCTTGGAGGTATTTACACTAAGCTCCCATTGTAGCTTACCCCTTTAGGTAAGATGAAGATAAGGTAAAGAAGTGATGAGTGATCATACAGCTAGTCCAGACACAGACATCCAAAGCATAAATATAGTCACGAGTTGCACCCCAATTATCAGAATAGATGAATTCAAAGTGAAGCAAGTGTGAAAGACTAATAATATGACAGAGACAAATGTATTATGGGAGAAGCTATAAAAAATGCCTTGTTTAATCTTGCAAAATGAAGACTGGAAAGAGTACAACTCTTCCCTATAAATAGGTAGCGGAACCAGGAAAACAGAATTGCTGTATAGGCCAAAGGTCAATACTGCACAACCAACCAAAGCTACACATGAATAGATTTAGTGTGGCAAGAAGAACATTTACGATCAAGGGTTGGTGTCTGAACCTCCTCCACAAGAGAGAAAAAAGATGAAATACTTTTAATGCATAATTTGGCTCTTCTTCTGTGTCCCAAGGCCCTATGACTCTGAATAGAAGCACTGTTATATAGTGTAGCAGTTGGCAAGGCAGGTGCATACATTTATATCATAGACCTTCCAATTCATTCTTAGCTGTTTTAAATCACAGACACTGCGAGGATCAGACGACAGGAAGTGGTTTCCTTCCAAAGATGATTCTGTCATTGTAGTGCCTAGTGGAAACAAGTTGACGGTTTTACGGCAGTGTAGAAGTATTCAGAAAAAACATTGCTCTTAGACACCTAATAATGCAAAAAGTAGTAACAAAATTATTCACTCTCAATCTTACTTATATCGCACAATTTACCTGGGGTGCATACTGGCAGAAAGGTTTATCTACACCCATTATTCTGGGAGGATTCACATCTGGGAGGCTGTGACCAGACTCCAGGGGGAGGGCCAGGGCCCCGGCTGGGCTCCGTGTGGGATGCAGCTCTCCTGCCCCAGCAGTTCGAACACCCTGACTTGCAGCCATGCCAGCATCCCGAGCATGTGTCAGTCACTGGTCTAACCTCAGCAGCAAGTGAAATCCTGACAGTTGTTTATAAAGAGTGCTGGGTATAATCACATAACATGAGGACATTTTCCAACTACCAAGGCATTGCTGATCCGGCTAGGGAAGCAGATGGAGAACTTACGGCTATCTCTGGATTCAGAAGCCTTGCAAGACACATCATACCCCAAGAGCACAACCACTGCTGAGCCCGGGTGAGTCAGGATGGTGGGTTATTTGCTGCTCCACAGGAGTAACATACTGTTTGTATTTTGCAAACAACCAAATATTAGTTTCTCCTGTAAACAGCCTGTAATCTCCTTTTCATTTAGAAGGGATGGAGCAAAGAGGGGTGACCTTTTTTGGGAATAAAACACATCCTCTTTCTCTGCTCTGCTCTACAAAGTCTGCCAAAATGGGAGTCTTCATCAGATACCCACGAGATATAGGCTCCTGTGCCATCTTGAACATATTCTAGTCCTCCCTTCCATGAGTGTCTTCCATCTGGAGAGGAATTTTATTGCAGTCTGCAAAGAGAATGGATCTTCCCCTTGCCTTCCTCGCTGCCTGGATGGCTGAGGAGGTAGAAAGCCTGGCTGCCACACTCCATGGCCCCTTGGGCATCTCTCCCTCCATCCTGCAGTTTCACGGATCTTGAGAGGCTCCACTGTAACTTTCCAGAGATCTTCTGCAGCTTGACACATAGTGTGCAGCAATGCTGACCTGCACCTCAGGGTTGTTACCTATCCAACGCGGGTCCTCACACAAGCTGAAATTTCATGGATTTGAACACACGGTTTGGAAAAAGTCAGATGGATCAACCCATTGCAGACACACCAGATCTTCACGGTGATTCACACAAACGAGGCACCTTCAGAAGCAGCTTTCTGAAATACAATTCCAGAAGTGCAGGTTTTGGTTCACGGAAAGCCACGAGATCTTCTGTAGCACCTGTGAATGATTGGAGGGCTTGAGAAAAACTGCTGCAGTTTGTGTATGAGAAAGACCCTAACATGCGGTATCTTATAAACTGTAACTTGCTTTTCCTTAGTTTGGGACACACACCTCTCAGTGCAGAGCCACGGTGCAAAAATAAATAATAATGATAAATACAGGTAGTAACGACATTTGGGGTACCCAAACTCTGAAAATAGAAAGGAGGCATCCCAAGAACATGGAGGCATTCAAAGCATGAACATGATTTATTTCTGGTTCTTAAGCATTGTCTTACAACAAAAGCACACAACTCCAGTCAATCATTTTACTAGGACATCTCTTTTATTTTCAAATAATTTTTTGGATAGTTCAATTGTGTGGGTTAGTATATTCCATATGGTTTTATAAATTATGAGTCATGAATCCTACAAAGACAGGTTGCTTTTTTTTTTTTTTAATGCTTACTTTAAAGTCTCCAAAGCGCCTGTCCTACTTCCTGAACAAAGATGCAGAATCTTTTTGGAAGGACTGAAACTTGTTCTTTATGTGTTCATTGTTAGAATTAATCTGGAATTATTATCAAGATGTATAATTTTATTTACATTTGTTATTCCTGCATAAACAAATGTATCTGAACAAATATATCTCAGAAAAAAAATCTCAATCATTCTTCTCAAGTCTTCTTTAGCAGTCTGTTAGGATAATTACTTATATTTGGCAGTAATAGATACCTAGCTCTACAACACTGACAAATGGTTTCTAACTCAGAAAATGTAAATGCTTCAATTCATTCTTGCAGATATCCAGGCCTGAATCTATTCTGCTTTATGCCGTGTATTTCCAATGCAACAGGCTATTGAATTAGCCCAACCAAAATAGACAAGGTCTGTAAATCCTCTTCTAAGACTTCTAATCCCTTATTAAGACATCTCTTTTTTGGAATGGCACTGAGCCAGCATAGTTGTGACCACTTAACATAATCAGCAAGGTATTTTTAGGCATCATCCCGTGCAAAGGTACATTTCTTATTTTGTTCTCTAGCTGTACACTGAAAGATTCTCTCATCAACTTAAGCAGAGGGTAAAACAGTCTATGAGGCAAATAAAGCATGACAAATATATTAATCAAAAAGTAAAATTTCTGCAATGTTTATTTTTCCATCAGGCAGGCAGTCTTTATTCTGCTTAACTGCTGTGGCTGCCTTAGTGTGAGGCCAAGCAGAAATGATTACCACAGAACTTAACCTACTTAGTAGTGGAGAGCAAACATGAGGGGAAGAACAGTGCACATTTGCTCTTAAGCGTGTCGCTCGGGACTTGCCGCTGAATTCTCTTCTGAGGTTGTATTTCCCATGACACAACAATAACAAATCACTGGGAGCAGATGGTATTCACCTAAGAGCTCCAAAGCCACTGAAGGATGAGAGAGCAGAACTGCTGTCTGCGCTGGGCAGTCTCTCCCTTAGAATCGTCCTAGTATTGGAGCACTAGAAGGTGACAAAAAGGTTCGTTTTTACGTGGGATTCCTGGGGTGATGACAGGAATTACACACCAATGAACCTTATGTCCTTGCTCAGCAAAGCAGTAGAACTATTCTAAGGACCCGACACATGGAAAATTATATTGGGGCTTCAATTAAGCTTCTGCAGAGAGCAGTTGTATTTCACCAGCCTACTGCCATCTTTTGAGGAATCAAGCAATAAATAGACAAGGTTTGCTAAGGTCTACTTGAAAAGGTCCCTTAAAAAAGCTTTTAAGGCATGCAGTCTCATGTTTTAAGAAAAAAGATCCTCATCTGAATGAAAAAAACAATAAAGAGAAATGAAACAAAAAAAGGGAATGGATGGTTTGCATGCTGCAAGGAAATCATCAACTGAATCCAGTGTCAATTTTTACTGGGACCTTTTGAGCAAATTCCTAAATGATCTGGAAGATGATCTGAATTCCCCTCATGAATAGTGAGAGAACAGAGATTGCGGGTTTTACAAGAACTGAAGTTAAAAGCTGACTGTGAAGAGCTACAGTAGGACACCCTGAATAAGTGTGTGATAAAATGACAGATGAAATTCCATGTAGGTTTTGGAAAGTGGTATACATGGGGAAAAAGTAGTATTCACTTTAAACACCTCTCTCCTTGCCCAAGCCCATCTCAACTTGAGGACTTCTACCTTCCAGGCTTCCTACCATTCTCATGAGAAAGTGCAAGTCTCCGGTTGTCCACAAGAACGTTGCTGAGCACAGAGCAGCTCCGCGAACGCAGCCAGATGCACAACCCCATCTCTCCATCGCCCCTGCTCACATCACCCCAGTAGGTTGCTGCTGCAGTTTGCTTCGCAGGACCTGACTAGGCACAGGTTCATCCTAGGGTACCTGTGGGGTAATCTGAGATTGTTTTCCAGGTCTTGCAACTTACAGAGAAAACAGATTGGCTGGGGGCTTCTAGAAACACAGCAGTGACCTAATTATTTGTGTCTAGAGTAGTCTGATGAGGACAACTAAAATGATTTGGGTCTTGTATCTAACTTTGATGGTTTTTGTTTATGCATAAGGGAATCAGATTGAAAGAATTATTTCTCCTAGGACATTTTTGACAGGAGCACTTCTCTTCCCTTTTTTTTTTTTTTCCTTCCTAAAGCTTTTAATATAGGGAAGAACAAAAAACCTACTGGGCTCCAAAAATCATGTTGTGTGTTAGCACAGAACCAGCCTCTGGGAGTGGGAGGCTGCACACTTCCCATTTTTACGAGGGGGGCTTAAAAAGTCATGGACATATTCTCAGACAAAGCTGCAGGACAGAGCTCACCAGTTTAATTCACATTAAGAAAACAAACCAATATATATTTCTGAAAATGCCTCTTCTCTCGTTCACTATTTTTGGTTCAGATTTCTCTTCTGCTTTCTAACTGAAGACTCCTGCAGCTGATACAGGAATGGACGCTTCCAGCCACAAGTTGTTTTAAAATCCTTTTTGTTTCACGTTCAGTTCCTGCACTAAGGAGCCCTGCTGTGACTTTGTTGGCTTACGCAGTGCCACACTGTTACTTTGGTTTTGCCTTCTGCAGCTCTGGGGAGAGACTGTGACACAGCCTCGACTAAAGGGAGCGATGAACGTGACAAATAACTGCGCTGAAGTGGGAATCCCACAAGCTGTTCTGATACAAGGAATCTCCTGAGAATCTGTTTCTGTTCCGTTCTGGCCAGTGACAGCTCTGGGCTGAGCGCAATGGGGAGCTCTGCTCTGCCCTCACCAGCTGCATTACTGCGGCCTGCATTTTGCCTCATGCTACCACCACCTCTTTTTGTGCCAGCTGGCCCTCAGGGAGTGGAGGAATTTCAGAGCCTAACTGCAGTTAGATGTCTGAGTATCTGATACACTCTCATGCTAAAGGGCTCAGGATTTAGGAAACGCTTTGATAATTAATGCTAATACTGGGAGTTAATGGGTCAGGGCTGCGACCTGGATATCCATTCAGAGAACAGCTCATGTGGTAACTTGAAAATTTGCACACCACCTTGTAAAACTGGGAATGTAACTTCCTAAGCAAATGTTCAGGTCTCAAACCACTATTTTTTATCAGTAGTGAATGTGCTCATCTCCAGGCTCTTTCCTCACCTACCAGCTGGAAGAAATACAACACAGCAGATAACACACGCGACAGACATCTTCATGGGACTGTCTTCTTGAAGACAGAGAATATACAAAACATAGAATGGTGCCACATTTTGGTGATCCATAAAGATATGGATCACATCTTGCATGAAAAGAAACAAATACACATTTTCCTTTGATATTTGAAAACAAGGAATTTTTCAGAATAAACATTCGAAACAGAAACTATTCCCCGCAGAGCAGCAAATTGAAAATAAACACATAATACAGAGTTGAAAGGCTATTTATTGTGAACACCTTTCAATTATTATGCTTCTCCTTTAAACGTATTTAACAAACATAGTTTTATAGTCTTCTGTACAGAGTGTATTTAGTTTGGATTCTTATATTTACCAAAAAAAAAGAAGCTTGTTCTTGGTAAAGAATATTTAAAGAAATACTTGTGGGTAGCAGCAGACAAGCATTATACCCCATGGTATTATTCTCTTAGGAATTTGCTTTGTGCCACACGACTTTAAGATTAAAAGGAAAACCTAGAGCAGACAACAATGTACATAGCGAGTACAGCGGGAATCAGCAAGGTGACAATTTTCAAAAAGGAGGTATCAATAGGGAATCATGACCAAATTCACTGTTTCTCTTGGATCTCCAGTACTAGTAGGAGACTGTTCAGAATTTTTATGAGCTGTAAGTAGATATATAACCACAGCTGACACAATTTGCAAATGACACCAGATAGTAGATATTAATGAAAACAGTGCACGAAACCGGCCATCACTTACTACATGGTCGAAGAAAATTTATGTTAATATGAGCAAATAGAAAGTCAAGCACCTAGGAACAAGAGGTTCATAGCAGAGGACTGTATCCTGGACAGTGATAAATCTCAAGACTACTTATGAGCACTTGTTCACCCAACGAATAGCTCAGTAAGGACTCACAACAGGGTCTTGTGGCAGGAAGTGTTAATGCTTTTTAAAGTGTTTTGGACCCACAATTAGAGTATTAATGGACCCACAGAAATGGAGTATGAGTACGAATGCTGGCCCTGCTAAAATTTTAAATGAAGTGCTATATGCAGTACCATTACATTTGTTTTCTAAACTTTTTAAAAAATAAAAGCTGGAGAGGATGTAGAAGAGAGCTACAAAAATAATTAAGGCTAGAGAAAATATCTTAAAGCAAATAAACTGAAGAGATATATCTGTCTAGGAGATTGTTTTATACATTGACTATAGCGTTCAAACACTTTCACAGGCCAAAAATATTGTTTAGTGACGAACTACTTAATCTAGGTTAAGAACATGCCAAGAACAAATATCTGGAAGACAAATCCAGGCAAATTCAAAAGAAAAGAAAATCCACCAGTGAGAGCGATTGAGTCCTGGAATAACGACTGGAGAAAGGGCTAAGTCCTCATTTCTAGATGAGGACTTCAAATCAAGCTTCCATGTCTCCAAAGGAGACATATATAAGCCAAAAACACAAATTGTGATTTTGTCAAAATTCAAATATGGGGCTTCCTTCTGAAACAAGAGGAAAATTTATGCCGTTGGATCTACATGAGGTCAGAGAAGATAATCTCATGTCCCTGTTAGCATTATCTTCTATGAATCTATCAGTTTGCTGAGTGAATACAGAGAAGGAAACTTTCTGAATGACATTTGTTATCTGGATAACTATGTGATTCACAGCAGAGCAGTAAATCACTAAGTAATAAGTAAATGTCAGAAACTATCAAGATGAATACATTTTTGCAATGCCTTTTAATTTAGAATTTTAAAAATATTTAATATTTTGCACATTAATTTTATACAGGGTAATTTGATTAATGTTAAAGGGTTAAACAGACAAGTTAATGAAATGCCGTGCTATGTACTTAGCTGAATGTGTCTGGAAAAATCAATGCACTTTGGTCTGTCAGTTAGCAGTCTCACATTTAATTGAATAACATGTCAAGTGTTTTAAACTGTTTACCAATGTAAATAGAATCCGGCACTACAGTAATGGTAATAAGCTAAGATGCTTTTCCTGAATTTCAATCAGATTTGCACATGATCTTCATTTTAAGTTCCCAACATGCTCAGATACTGATCAAAGAGCTATTAGGTCTACAGGGTTTGGTGATGACCCCTGTTATTCAATTCCAAATTTCCTATTGATTCACTCTCTAAAGGATGGGTAATGGATAATCAGTATAATGCTCTTTGCAATGGTTACTTCTTCCCTATGCATTTACGTTCTCTTCCACTTCATTATTGTTGTTTGGAGGAGGAATAAATCACACAGAAATCTTTACTTCTGCCTACAAGATCCTCAGATAGATGGTGGAGGGTGGTTTGTGCATGACTGTTCAAAGAGGAGGAGGAGAGAGTCCTTCTCAATGCTTTCTGGGCCAGTTCCAAGCACAGCTGTACAACAGCTTCTTACTCTTCTCTTCCCTTTCACTAGCCCCAGGCACTGACTTCCCAACATGAGCATGAAAGGAGCAAGGAAGAGGCCGGGACCCTGTCTGAGATGAAGGAGCTCGTCTCTGCCAGGGAGGCACGAGCTGAAGGATGTGCTTTTGTAGAGCCAACAGGCACCTTCCTGCCTTTTCCTCGTATGCGATGAAATAATTTTCTTTGACACAACTGAGATGTCTGCAGTGTGGACAGTTTCCAACTGACACACTTGCTGATACTCACTTAACAGTCAATGTAAAGAAATAAGATTTCCTATTGCACCATTCTTCTCATCCTAAAATATATGCTTAGATGTTATCAGTTATATTGGGCTTTACCACCAGCTATTTCCTCCCAATGATTATAGAAGTTCTTAGGGTAAGCAGCTCAGATGAAAACCTCTATCTGAAGTTAGGAGAAATGAATTCTGCCTCACAAGGCTCCAAGCTCTCCTCAGCAAGCTGCAGACAGATGCTGCCCCAGCGAAGCCAGCTCCTCCTAGGGAAACCCAGGTCTCTGGATTAGCAGACACAGCATTTCAGCAATGCAAAATTACTCTTTTGTTTCTAAGTACCAGCTACCCTGCTTACAAAATGTTCTAGCATACTCTTGATCATAATTCAGTCTGTTACATTACCATAGCACACCTGCACCTCAGGTGTTTTAGAAATCTACTGTGCTGGGCGCTGCATAAACTCACAACAGCAGGTCAATCCCTGTGCCAAGTTGTCGCTAGCCTAAGGAGGCGAAAACAGATGAGAAATTAGGCAGAATGATGCGGGAACATACATGTGGCTACATGTATGTACAGACACATACAGGCAACATGATCCAGCAGAGCAGGCAGCTGTCTTAGCACACGACCAACCCGGCTGTTGCTCAGCTCTTGGGCAGCATCATGGCAAAGAAAGGTAAAAGACTGAAAGGCTGTTTTGCAGAAATCTACCGAGGGCTTTAGGAACAAAAAAATAAAAGTGTGGATGGATTAATCTGAACACTGAGCATATGGATAATATAACCTAATACTAGAAGCTGAGGGGATGGGAGAATCATTATCTGTGCACCGTGGACTGAGGAAACTGGCAAAGATCTTAAAGATGAAGAGAACGAACCTGTATTTGATGCAAACGAAAAAAGGAAATTGAACCATAGATTCATTCCTTCTCTATTTTTGTGAAGATCTCTTCAGTATCATAACAGATTTTTTGCATTATGCATCTGAAAATAGGATGCAGCACTGTAGCAATAATTTAAAACACAAATATAGTGTGCTTACATATGTTATTAATATATACAGTTCATTAAAATGACTATAGATTACTAATTCTACAAAGATGATAATTCTAATCAGAATGTCCGTACTCAAGCCACATATGTGACCTTGACCGAATGTGGAAGGCTCACTTCAAACTACGGTCAAGTAATACATATGATATATGGCTTTTTCCTACATCTTTAGAAGTAGAAAACTTTCAGAATTTGTAAATTTCTGTTTTTTCTTTAATGGTATTTTGTGCGTTTTCCCTCCACGATTTAGTCCACATATACACAGCAGTTTAGAAATACACTTTTTTATCTAAGGAAAACATATATTAAAAATTGTAAAGCCCTCAGGCATTATAATTATCCTATTCAACAAAAAATATTTAGATGTAAGCAGAGGATAAAGCAGTTAATAAGCAAGCTAAATTATCTGCACAAACACGCAGAGCAGCCCTCCTCAGGTGCAATCTGAGGCTGAAGCAATTAACTACAAAACCTACTTAGCTCCAACCTGAAGTTGGCCTAAATTATCAGTGTTTTTTCAGTCTTGCACTTTTTTCTTTTTTTACACCATTTATATAAAAATTCTTCCTTCAGAAGAACAAAATAAAATGGCTTTCCACACCATGAATAATCTATTTCTATTAGAAATGTTAACTGCTTCCAGTCCATGAGTAACCCATATCCCTTAGAAGCATACACAATTAATTAAGGAAGGTAACAAATGGGGAGGAAATAATACAATGGAAGTACTCATCCCGTTGGGGTGTGCACAGGGACTTGATGCACTACCAACAGGGCAGACCGGTTCTTCACTGCTGCCCGCTATGGGCAGAGCTGAGTGCAGCTTTCTGCGTTCTGTTGCCCTTGACTAGTAGTGACCTTTTTCTCAATGCACATAAGTGCTAAAAACAAAGATAAGAATTATTATGTTATTCCTTATGCAATAGCTAGATGCTCGAGTTTATATAAGAATGGCATTACTAAAGTTCCATAGCCAATCTGTGAGGGTATTTGAAATGGGAGAGCATCTGCTTCATTAAGGTTATCAGATCAAGGACTTTTAAGTTCAAAGCAAATCCTAAGCAACAGAGAAAGTAGTAAAAAACCCACAGAAACACAAACCTGACAAGCAAGCTGTAGCCTGTCACTAAGTAGCGAGTCATTAAGAAACTACAGGCATAGCTTTGGAGACGGGTAATCTGGATTTTTTAAGTGATAAGGAGGAGGAAACCAGATGAACGTGAGGTTTATGGATACTTCAGGAGAGCCTTTGGGACTGCACAACCTCCTTAGGAATGCTCAGGGGAGAGACGGGAGGTCGATGGGTGACTAGCAGGCAAACACCACGCAGGAGCGGCTGGCAAGCAGAGACCCAGGGTGCAGGTTTTACAGGTATTTGCAGGTATTTCACAGGCTGAGAGCCCCTGCCATGAGAGTGATCTGCAAACGTGGGCATGCTCTCGGCCTGTATAGTTCTGGCATGTTTGTTTTCACTAACAAACTTCGATCCCAATCAGCTGGAGAGGAAGGATGGGACCTACCTATCTGCACTTATGTTTTATGTTGGTTCTGGTGGTGCTATATGTGAATACTGTTAAAGGCAGCGCGCGGTGTCGCTGCCCTTGTGCAGTGTCCTCTCTGTGTGTGCCTCCCTGGGACACCCGTTCAGCCCTACTGCTGCGGAAGCTGCGAGCAGGAAGCAGCAGCTGTGGTCGTTCACCTGGGGCAGAGGGATCTCCAGGTCTCCAGACGCATCGGGCTGGGCCCCAGCAGCTGAGGAGAAAGCCCTGGGTCCTGGAGTCTGCAGCTTTATAGCGGCCCTTAACAAAATCACTCACGAATAAGGAACTGCAGTTGTGTGTACCATCTTAATTTTGCCTGTTTTGTTCTTATATTTTATGCTAATGTCTTTAATTACATGATCTAATTTATTTTTTCACATTCACGGCACAGGATGGATGGTGCTTACCTAATGAGCTGCTACACAGTCTTTTTGTGTGGTTGCTAAGCCTCATTTATTGCCCAACATTCAAACCCCAGTCTGAGGCTGACGTGATTAATTCCCGCAGCGGCTCTCGCTGCCTCGCACGCGGCAGCAGCATCTTCTCCATCCTGCAGGAACGGGACGGACAGTGCCGCAGCGCAGAGCCACGGCTGCAGCTGCTGCCTCCACACCAGCAAGTCTCAAACATTAAAACACTATTAGTTCCCTCCTCACACAGCCTGGTTTCAGTCATTTTCCTATCAGATACAAACCTGGCTGAGGTTCTCCAGGCTGCACGCGGCTGCCCCGGGCATGGGCCCATTCTTCCCGGAGCTGCAAAATCTGGCCACCTTTTACTTTCTTCAGCTTAAGAAGAGAGATGCATGGCTGTATTTCTGTTATCTATACTTGAGCATCACTATAAACAGTGCCTTGCAATAAGTAGTATTATGCAATGTAATAAAAAAATAGATTAAAATAAGCAAATAACTTGCAGTACTTAGTACTTATCCATAGTATCTCTGCAAGCAGATGCTAGAAGAGATAAATATATTGGTCTTATGCTACTAGGAAGGAAACTAAGAAGTGGTTTGTTCTGTATCATCTACCTTATGAAAGACTCAGCTGAGATAAGAACACCTCCCTTACAAAGCCTTTTTTCTTAAAAAACTTTCAAACATGTTATAACTGTGTATATTATTTATTGTACCATCTATAAATAAATAAATTTAGGCACAGAAGGATTGTGAGAGAACTCGATCCCATAATTCTGCAGTAAGTGAAGTCCACTAGACCTCCAGTGTCAGAACCAGCCCACTTTTTCTAAACATATACTTGGGGAATTTAAATGCACAGTACTATGGAATAGTTCTGAAAATGCAATCAAATTTCCCATATCATTCCAAAGAGTATCTGCATGACCCAGATGTAGAAATTTATCTATTTCCATAATTTAGCAGTTAATTTAGCAAAAATACAATCCTCAGATGTATCTTTGCCTCAGTTTAAATATTAAAAATATCTGTTTACAAACAAAAATGTATACAACAAGAAAAGTCAAGAAATAAAACTTCAAGAAACTATTAACATATAAACATATACATTAAATAAACTTCCTGAAATACTTTTAATATATATTGAAGGCTGATGTCTTTACCCTATAGGGAAACAAATACACTGACCAACTACAGACTCAGGCCATGCAACGTATGAATGTTCTTGACCAACCAAGCACAGAAATCCCATATGGCTTTATCCCATTAATTGTCTTGTGTAGTTAGTAACACTGAAAAACAATTAATTTACCTGCATGTGAGGAATGCATACTGACACTGCTCTTCCTGAGCAACTGCTACTTGGTTAAGAGTTTGTATTTTACATTTAACCTTGCACACATGGACACAGGCCATTTATTTCCTGTTCTGCACAGGAAGGATATCTGTAATCCAGTAGTGAAACAGAGAAGAGACTATCTTGATATGATCTGCAATAAAGAAAACAAATTCTTCCTGAAATATCTCCATGACGTTTCTGAACATAAAAGAAAAACAGTTGTGCAAACATTTGTTTCCATTTGATAGAAGCATTACAGTAAAAACAAAACAGACACTGGAGATTCATGACTAATACATATTAATTCTGAGATAAACGGGCACACGTTTTGCAGGCCAGCTCTTTGTAGGAGATCCACTGTTGGTCCTATATTGTGAAATGTCCTAATATATTACTCAATAATTCAGAAAAGAGAAGATTGAAATGACACAGGCATGTAGATAAGGCTAAAAGACTGTGATCTTCTCCATTTTTTTTTCTGTCTGGAGAGAGATTTCAGCCATTACTATTAATATTATAGTAGCACCTAGAAGCCCCAGTTAAGAACAAATCCTTCTGTGCTATCACATACAGACAACCAAAAAAACCCCCCAAATGCCACAGCTTTTGCCTTAAACCAGAGATTATCTATTTACCCTTATTTTTAATGATATGACATTTAACGTGATTCCAGAATGCTGTTCTAATAGAGCTTTCCCCTTTCATTCTCTTTGAAATCTCATTCAAAACAACTGTTAATTTCTATCATTTTAGGGTCCCCGGGCCTCCAGCCTGGGAAGTGTTGACATGAGGTAACTGTGTTACTTCTTATGGTCTGCAAAATAGACTCTCCACATGAAGGAGATATAAATAAATAAATTTATTTCTAAAAAGGAAAATACTAAAAAAAAAAAAAGCCTGTTAAAAGTAGCTTCTAGCTCTTCTGTGAGTGATAATTTCCTAGGCAACAGGAGAAGAGTGTTATTTCATACTTGAGACTCACCAACAAAGGCAAAATGTTACTAGATAAAAGAATGAAGCTTATGAGGAGAAACGGAATGAATTCAAACATTTGGAGATAATGGCTTTTTTTTTTTTAATTAGAGGGATCACCTATGCTTTAACGAATGATGTGAAATGAGAATTAAGTAGTCCTCATTTCAAAAGCTAGTTTCCAAACAAAGAATGGGACTTCCTACTGTGAAATCGTGAAGGAGTTCCAGAAATAGCCCCCTGATTTCTGACAGAGATCAATGAAACTCCCACCACTAGAACTGTGTGTCCATTTGATTCTAAACTGTCTCTTCCCTGGATTTATGGAAGATGTTAGGTGGAGGTAAATATCTGTCATACAAGAATTCAAAGCAAATGGAAACAGTAATATGAACTTTGTTCTCTTTCATCTCTTGTTAGATCCTATGCAGTCTCCAGTTATGAGACAGACAGCAACAAGCAACAAGTCAACTGGCATCTCTTAACAACAGAGATTCTTTCTCTCCTTTACTCTTTTTGAATATGCTTTCTCAGTATATAAGAAGGACTAATGATAATATCTTATAGTTGACAAATTTCTGTTTTGTTCTCCTTACCAGTTTCCTCTTTCTGCCAATCTTCTACAGACCCTGCCACCAAACTTCTTATAACTTTCTTTGCAACTGCTTCGTAACTCTGATGTACATTGTGCCTCATGAATACCCTACCAACTCAATGACAGGACGTATGAGATTAGAATTGAGCCCTCAAAACACAAGCCAAAAATAAAGGTCACTAGCAGAAAAATTAGCCCCAAGAGTAAACAATTCCAGGCTGCTTCTGTTTCAGCAGAAACATCAAATCAATTTTAATAACAAAAAAAACACTCATAAAGCTCTTTTCTGCTTTTTGAAGTGACATATTAGCAAATCTGGCTATTTGCATGGATTTGTTTCTAATCTGCTTCGAATTTTCTTTTCCCTCTTCAACTTGTTATTTCCGCTAAATAGAAGTAAACACAGAAGCTTATCCAAAGGCTACAAAACCTACAGAATTTCTACTGTGTTCAGTGTGTTTGGATAATGTGAGTCATTACTTTATAAAAGACGTAGAAAACTACATAAAATTGTTGAGATTCTCTTGCTGTGCTCTCAAATCTAATTAATTCTCTGGGAAGTAAGAATATTTAGCACATTTTGTAGATTTGGCCCATGCTGACAAATGAACTAATGACAAGTAACAATGATGTTTTAAATGATGACTGCTCAGAAAAAAAAAAAAAAAGCCTTATTATATCTTCTATGGAACCCATACTGATCCTGCCCGCATTTGAGGAAGAAGTAATAGTCCAAGAAGGAATTAAAATTACTGTGTCACAAGGAAGTAGTAAGAGAACAATTTCTTTTTCCATAAACAACATTACTATTATTTTATTCTTTATAATCAGTAACTCTTCTTAAATTTTTTTTAGCAATTTTAAACTGGCATTTATAGTTGAAGAAAACTGCAATTAAATATTAGCATGTGAAATTTAGGTGTTAAAGAATCCAAGTAGGTGATTAAATAAGAATGAAATAATGGGATTTATTGATGCTTATGCATTTAAAATTAAACCTAAACTGAATAAGTGAAATCTCAAAAACTTACAGCTTCATTAATGATGACCAATTAAAATTTTAAAAAAATCTAGAGTTCTAGAGAAATTTCTTGAGAAAAAAGAGAAAATTAAAATAAACTTGTTTGATTTAAAGAAACATTGTGTTTTAAGAATCTCAGTGAACTCTGCAGCTGCTGAAGAGTATGAAAAGTTTCTGTATTGGTAGTAAGAAAAAAGGGAAAAAAAGGAACAAATTATTGTTTTCTATGGAGACATATACTTTCAAATTCTGTATAATCATGCTTTTACTACCATATAACTATTGACAGCTTCCCACCCCCACTATACAAAAAACTGTGACAAATCTGAATTTTAATCAACACAGAAGAGAATATCAGTGAAAGATATGAGTGAAGGGTACATACCAGGAGGCATCAGGGAATGTTCCTGGAATTCTTGCAAAGCATTCCTCAACCTTGCAATATCCTGTAGCAATACAAGGGATTTCAGTTGATGCAGAAGAGTCACATCTGAGGAAGCCATGGTGTGAGATTCAAGATACTGTAAAAACTCTTGGACAGCTGCTGAATTTACAGCTGGATCTTTGCATTCCGATTTATCTGGACAAACAATTGTAAGACTAGATTAAAAATACTGAATGGGCACGCAGAATTTTCCTATTGATACTGACTTTTCAAAGACAGTATCTTTTTCCTTTTTTAAACTACAACTTATAACTAAATACCAGATACTAAAGGGCAGCCTGTTCTTCCCATTTGCTGCCAGATGTTAAAAAAACTGAAAAGAGGGGAAAACATCAAATACAGAAAGTATAAAGGGCAATGCAATAGAAAGACAGTAAGAGATCTAAGTCTGGAAGATTAGTGCATGAATAAGGTGTGATGAAGAATCTGTATTGTAGGCTAAGCGCTGTATCTATACTATTTATTATAAAAATGCATACACACATGGAGACAGAGAATAACTATAAGGAAATAACACGAAACATTTGAGGCAGTTAATTATCTTGCTATTGCACTTTTAGGTTTTTAAAACTGTGTATTAGAATATGCAATACAGCAGGAAAGGACACACTGGTGTTTTTATTGTGCTAATGTACAGATTCATTCTTCCTTTCTAGTAATAATGTCTGTCCCTTTAACCAGACTACCTTTAGAGTTGTATTTTTCTGCTTTTTATTATTAGCAAACCAAATGGTAAGAACAGATTATTTCCAACTCAGCTTTCTTACATACATACGAGAAGTACATAAGCACAAAACTCAGGGTGACTATTTGCGAATGTTATTAAAACAAGGGCTTCCAATTTTATCTAATAAATGAGCATTGCTAAAATCACTCGCCTAGACAGGGCGAACAGCGTAACGTCAGATTTATGTACGTGGAGCAGGATTTGCCTAGCAAGAAAGCTAGTCACACTCTGATTTACGGATGCGACATCCCATGTGCAGATGAATTTGCTTTGACCAGGGGATTCATCTCTGTGGATGGCACGGTCCTCATTAGCTCGACCTGTGGAGCTGCAGGTTTGGCAGCAGGCCCTGCCTCATCCCCACGGCGCCAGCAGGGAGGGCGGGCGGCTCAGCGAGCCCGCGGTGCTGCTCTGCCTCCCGCATCAACGGCAGGGCCCTGCACGAGCTTCACAGTTTTACACGGTTGCTCTGGAATTACACTAACACAAATGCACGTCATTTAGTTTACACTTACTTTGGCACACACTGAAATTGTAATATTCTTGTTTTTGGTGAGGAAAATACTTCAGCTCTTAAAGGAAGATGACTCCTGGATGCTAGGTTTAGTGTGAAAACCTGACACAGCAGAATACTTTTACAGTAAGTAAAGACAATTTTATCTATAAATCTTGAGAAAAATTAACATGAAAAGCCTGATGTTACCTTAATAGGGTTCTTAAAGTCGTGTGGTAGTCTAAAGATATATTTTACAGGACAAGGCCTGACAGTTTTGAGTTAAGATGAACAAGTAGGTAAGTTATTTAGTATTTTCCTTTCAGCTCCACAAAGGCAGCCAAGGCTATGTATTCTGAAAGGTTTTCACTGCTTCCCCCTTCCCCCCATTTGTACATGCTAATTATAATTTTAAGGCTATGTTCTGAGCAATTAAAGAAAACACTACTTTGCCCTTAAGAAAACGTACTTAATTCTAGATGATATGAATATAATGTTGTATATGTACAGATAATGACTATACTTATCATTAAAACATCATTATCTTTGAATGACATTATGACATTAGCACCATAAGAACAGTTTTCTAGGAAGGCAATGGAAGAAATATATTTAACTACAATAACAGCATTTTATCTGATCTTAGGGGCAAGAATAAGAATTTAGTAGGCCATTATGGATAACATCCCTGTAATCCTTTTTTTAAGTGCCACGGGATGTGCAATGGACAACAGTTCTCATTAGTCTCGTCCACAAGCTCTTTATGCCATGACACTTTCCCAGTGCCAATAGCTTCATATCATTCCTTTTAGATGCTAGCTAGATTACCTTAGACATCATAAATAAATCCTAGAGATGACAGATTTTTCTGAAATGTATTTTAATTTTTTTGAAAAGTAGGTTGGTTCAGAAAAGGAAGTTTAGAACTACTTTTGCCCTCCTGTTTTTTTTTTCTTTTTTTGAAAGCAAATAATCCTTCTGGATGTTTGCTGTAGGACAAGCAAAAGCACTTTAAGCACTATATTTACCCAAAGTGCACTGGAGGATTTTAAAAATGAGAAAGCAATATTATCTATATTTTCAAAGAAGGATGAACAAAGAGATTAGGATCATACTTTCTTTATGCTGATACATATTATTACTCCTAAAAACAGAAGTAATGCTAAACACCCATTCCCATACCAAGTTCAATAGACACTTTCCAAATAAGTTCGATCTATTATAAAGAAATAATAAGAATACATTCATTTTGTTCAAAGCTGTCTTGCTCATGAAAAGAAAGGAGAGAGTGGTACATACTGTCAGCAAAATAAATTTGCTGTGTTGCCTGTAAGAAGTCTAGAACTCCATGTGCCTTTTCATCTATGTCCTTATGGTCTGCTCTTTCTTCACTGCTGTTTTTATCCGGCTGGTATGTAAAATCTACACCAGTAGTCTTTGTTAGCAAGCCAGCTGCTCTCATTTTTTCCTTTTGTCGCTTTTTTTTCATTTTCCTTTTTTTGTTTTTGCTTATTTTGGGGCTGTCTATCTGCTGCAGCTGTAAATTCTCTTGCACAAGAGTCTTTTGAATTCCAGATTCTGTTTGCTCTCCATGTAAATTGTTAGGGTTTTGCAAATTGCTCTTTTGTTTCTTCCTTCGAATGCGCTTTCTCTTAGTTTGTCCTTGATACTCCTCCTCTGCAGATTCAAAAGAGACACAATAGTTGTAAATAAGAAGATCTGTAATAAGCATTTTGGAGCTGCATACAATGAAATATTACTCCTTTCAAATTCTTGGATGTCTGAGTGCCTCTAAACTTCTGTGCTTAAAATGCCTTTCAGTACTACAGTGTCAAAGCAAATTCTCCTGAAAGCACCAAGCAGACAAGCTCTTTTCCCTCCTGTTCTCAATAAGAGTGTATTATTCCACAAGCTAGTTACTTTACATCATTTACCTTCTTAGCACAATACCAGCACAACACAGAGTGAGGTCAAAAGAATTCCCAGGGCAAAAAACGTGGGCAGAGCTACCCAGGCTGAGACATGGCATGAGGGAGAGCTCCCAAGAGGCCCACAATACCAGGTGCTAGACTTGACCAAGCACACAAGAATACACCATATAACTTGTAATAAAACCCTGGCACGTACTGCCACAACAGCACTGTGCCTTAACAACACCAGGCATCTGTTCCTGCTTTGTCTCCTTTCCCCTTTGCAAACACCACCTTCCTCTGGGACCTCTTCCTGCTAGCTCAGCTTTGGACATAACTTTACGGGGAAAGCATCCCTGGCATCGTCATCCCCGGCTAGTGATCTCTGATCTTTTGAACCACCTGACTTAGCTCTGCCTCTCCAGTGCTACTTTATAACTCCCTTACCAGTTAATCCTTCCAAAGGCTCAAATGGCAACGGAGAGAAGTCACTCTCCGAGTTTCTGAGCCAGTTCTCGGGCTTCTTTATTCAGATTCGCTGTATGTAAAGGCAGAATTCTTCAGTCATCCCTAACCCTGAACCAGCCTCCTCTCCCCCACACAGGCACTTCTCAGTGCAGGGCTTCCTGTCACCAGCAAGGGAAGACTGCCAAACCCATCTTCACTTCAACTGCACTGCTGCCGAAATCCCTATTTATGCCTATAATAATTTCCTGTCCAATTAACTGAAATTCCCTCCTTTATGGTCTAACAAAATCCTCACACATTTAAATATCACAGAGCCCAGAGCTGTTCTAATGTCTTGCTTTAGAAAGCAAATCCATTTAACCTTTCCCCAACCTTCGCCTGCATGTTTCTAAATTCCTCTCTACGCACTGAGCCTGATTCTCTCATTTACCTGGCTTTAGCCTACTCTCCTTAAGTCAAGGAGTCTTCTTTAGTCCAACACTGAAATAATCCAGCAGGGGCACCTGAAGCTTCCAAATGATCTGCAAATTCTCCCAAACTACCTCTTACATTTTCAACTTGTTTGGCTTTTTCATCACTCCTCCCCCTACCAGTCCTTGCCTCTATCTTCTGCAAGTTGCAGGCCCTCAGTTTCACTTCTGAATCTTTTTCTGTCTTGAACTCTGTCAGCTCTGAGCCACTTTCTCTCCTTAAATATCACAAGAAGACTTTTAGTTCTTTAGCTGACAGATGACTCACTGCAAAGCAATTTTCCATATTTTCTAGGAAGGAGACTATATAAAAATAAGTTTGCTGCATTGTAATTGAACACCACAGCATGCTGAAGATGCACCAAACAGCACCTTGTACCCACATTATGGAGCGTTTCACATGGATGGCATTTGAGCTAAACATCTTTATATACATTTTAGACATATGGGATGTAGGAAAAATAACGTCTGTGTAGTCATGCAGGAGTAAAATATCAGAGCCGAAGGCAGATATGAATGGTGAAAGATAACATAAACAAAGCATCAATGTTTCATCTTCAGATCTAACTTGGATTTTCATGGCAGTATTTGTGTTATAATTGATGATTTCTACTTTGACACAGATACATTGCTCCCCAGAAGCCCTCAGAGACCACTTAGATGAGCTGATGCTAAGAGAGCTAATCTCATTTGTGCAGACAGCAAAGGGGCCCAACAGGCTCTCTAAGCAATCACGAGCCACTAAAGTGCAGCAAAACTCGGGCATGCTGCGTGGCCAAGCATCTGCCACAGGTGTGAAGCAACTTCAAAAAAGGCTGTAGAAGGGAGAACAGGTCTCAAGATAGTGAGTTTTGAGTCGAGTCCAAAAGTTTCCTTATCCTTTGCAGCTCAGGTCAGCAGAAGGTGTGAAGGGAGCGGGGTAAAACTGTCAAAAGACAGAATGAATGCAGGCTTCTCACATGAATTTTATTGAGAGAATTATATGATAGAGGAGAAATCAGAACTGCGCTGAGCTTCCTCCAACACAGAAAACAAATGAAACCCAAGAGCTATCTTCAGAAGTAAACTTACAGCCCTTTAGTAGTTTTTGTTATTCTTTCCCCAATATTTTATTATCTGTTTAGTAAGACTAAAATTCTGCCTTTATTATTCAAGAGTTCTCCCTGTTGGTCAGCAAATATCAGCCTTCAATATTGTGCCTCACCTAGGAATAATTTGACATGAAGGAACGGATGAAGTTAAACAGTGACATATGCAAAGCAACGCACACATTAGGGCTTAATCTGCACAATGCATTGCTAGAGCTGGTCAGAACAAACTGCTATCAATTCAGGAAAAGCAAAACAAAAACCAGACCTGGGTCTCAGTACAGAAAGTTCAGTGAAAACATTTGCTCACTGGGCATCAGTGAATAGCAAGCAGCTTGTTCAGCGAAATAAGAAACAGGATGGAATATAATAGAGCAATACTACAAAGCTATTCCCTATTCCATACATCTGTGGCACTCCTCAGGCTTGCAACATCAAATTTCTTAGCACAATTCCTGCACTATAAGACTTTGGTAGAGAAGAACAAGATTCTCACAGAAGTTACCACAGAAAAAAAAAACTCCAAAAAGATTAGAATTATTTGACTTGAAATAAGGGTTAATAATGTGGACTCCTCTTTCCTCATACAAGAATAAGAAAACATCTAATTAATTTCAGCAGTTGCAACCCAAACATTGAACAACGTAAACACCTGCTTTCCAAATAGCTCCATTAACTTACTGAATTCCCATTCATGAGATAATCACTGAATCCAAGAGCTCAGTGGAATTCAAGACTGTATGCCCTCACAGACACCAAGGCTAACCAACAGCTATGCTAAAATATAAACAAAAGTTGTAGAAGAAATATAAGGCATAATGTTCAAGCCATAACCCACACAGTAAACTTGCAAGTGAAAGATCGAGAGGGGTGATCTTGCCTCTCTACTCAGCTCTGGTGAGGCCGCACCTGGAGTACTGGGTGCAGTTCTGGGCTCCCCAGTACATGAAGGACACGGAGCTTCTAGAGAGGGTGCAGCGGAGAGCCACGAAGATGACTGTAGCATTTGTCATATGAGGAAAGACTAAGCAAGCTGGGCCTGTTTAGTCTGGAGAAAAGAAAGCTGAGAGGAGATTTGATCAACATGTTCAAGTACCTGAGGGGTGACTGTAGGGAGGATGGGGCCAAACTCTTCTCCGTGGTGGCCAGTGACAGGACAAGGGGTAATGGGTGCAAGTTGAAACACTGGAAGTTCCACCTCCACGCGAGAAGAACTTCTTCACTGTGAGGGTGACAGAGCCCTGGAAGAGGCTGCCCAGAGAGGTTGTGGAGTCTCCTTCTCTGGAGATCTTCCAAACCCGCCTGGATGCCACCCTGTGCTACGTGCTCTGGGTGTCCCTGCTGGAGCAGTGGGGTTGCACTAGATGATCCCTTCCAACCTCAACCATTCTGTGATTCTGTTAAATCGCAGAGGGCATCACCTCATAGTAACTAGCTGTTTGAACACTAAGTACCTAGTGCATGCTTAGACCTTTGCCCTCTCTGATAAACCAAGAGGGCGCATCCTCTTCATAAGTGACTCACACACCTCATTCTAAATCAGGTGAGAAGAAGCTGTACCCTGAAGGTGTCCATTTCTTCCTCTCTCCCTCCATTAACTATAGAAGAGATGTGTGATGATTAAATTTGACTGTATGCTTCTAACAACTGGAAAGAATTAGTCTCTTCCACAAAAATCATCTTAATGATATGGAAGAAGGTACTTCTTAATTATGAGCACATCAAAACGATTTTTACCGATTAACAAAACTCCACAGATCTCTATACAAAAATACTTTTGGCTGATTTACTACATTTCATACCAGCAGGGAGGCTTGATAAAGCTTCACTAGATGTGCATTTGGTTCTAATAATTTTTCCGACTGAAGAGATTTTTTATTTCAAAGAAGAAATAATCATAACAAATACAGGGAATGGATACACGAGCATTCTTAATAGCCTGTTTAATACATGCTTCAGTAACACTGACAGCAGCACCAGCTTTTGGACCCCACAACTGCAGGAACAGCTTGTCCTAATTCCACAGAGCTAATGGCTCTTTTTCTCCCTGTGTGCCGTAATGGCCTGTCACCCTTCTCTCCTAACACTCATCCCTGCACCACGAGTTCTCTAATTCATTACATAATTAGATTATCTAAAGCAACTGTATCTAACCTGTTTAGTCTGCATTTGGTACGCTCTGTCAGATCTGAAGAAAGGTTTCAAGAGAGAAAGCCCACATACATTTTCCAGACATGGTGATATTTTGACAAGTATTCTTTTAGCCTTAATAAGGACATCCTCCTAAGGAAATGCTCAGAGTTAAAAATAATCATTTCCTTTGGTGTTATTCTTTTTTTGGCAGGGTTATTTTTAACCGAGATTACTTCCTTGATCCAGTTCACCACGCAGCTGCACAGTCATACTAGTCTGACTGAGAGGATGATGTTGAAGTGGGAGTGAGCAGCCTGAAAAAGAAGGTTACTACCAAAAGAAAAAAGTAATCTAACAACTTACCTGGCCTGGTCCGAAACATTAACAAGTTTTCTCTGTGCAGACTGCACATCCCCTAACCAGAGCAGAGGCACAACTATGCCAAAAAAGGCCTTCAAATGCAATAGAAGATTTAGTTTATAAAAATCAAGCTTTGTTACAAAAAAAATGCATAGCTTTTATCTTCAAGGCAAAAAAATAATGATTTACACAGAGACTCTGTAGCCCTACATATTGATTTTATTAGCTGCTATCAGTAATATTATTCTATATGCATCATAAGTGCAAGTGAAACACAGAGACTAAATGCAAAGCTCGAGATAAGCTATGAGCAACAGGCTTTTATAACTACCTCCTTCAATGGCATCTCCCATTCAGACTAATTGGCAACTGTATGATTGAAAAGATGAGCTGTGCACTGCTTCTTCCAGTTCAGATGTTATTATTTCAGTTCCTTCAGGCAAAGGCAGATAGAAAGTGATCAGGAAGGCATCACATCAGACAAAGAAAAAGGGGGCTCTGTTTGCTTAGGCTGGAGAGTCCAGTCGGCAGCGTGTAAGTGTGTACAAAATTCCACAGCGTGCAAAACTGAGATATTTGGCTTTCAGCACCTGAAATACTTGGAAAGTTATCTGAAAATAAACTGATAAAGCTGGTGATGCTGGGACTTCTGAAAACTGGGCCCCTTAACATAGAACAAACCTCTCAGCACAGCGAAAGGAGGAGTGGAGATAAAGCAGCCTGAGAACATGATATTCAAGAACTTCCTCTGAGCCTGATGAATCTCCTCGACAATGTGCTCATCCCGACTCAAGAGCGGCAGCTGGCTCTCCAGTGCTTCTCCAAGGACCAACTCCTACAGTGGGTTTTTGGAGGTTGTTCATGCCAATTTTGTTCTTTTGCTCAGATGAAAAAGGACATGCTCCTCCTTCCCTATTTTTATCCGGTTTAAACTTTTTTTTTTTCCCTCTCACCGATCATTAAATACTAACTGAATTTTCCAAGGTGCACCAAGCAGCCAATGTAAAATAATTTCATTTTGCTTTAAGATATTGCAAGAGAAAAAAAAAGTCACTTTTAGTGCAACTTAAAATAACAGCATGCTATAATTTGACTAAAGGAGAAAAACTATTGCTAACTGATGCAATGAAATACAAAGGTCCACTGGGATGAGAGCAATATCAGGAACGCAAGAGTAGAATTTAGTATTTTCATTTTCTTGTCTGAAATCATTTCAAATACTCATTTGAAATCAGAAAAAAGTGCACTTTAATGGTTTTAGTCACCTACAACACTTCTGACATGGCAGAAAATGGCAAAAGATTGCAAGCTGCTCTGTGTGGGGACTGTCGTTTACTTCTCTAGTTTTAGTCACACAAAGAATTCATATTAAAAATTAGTAAATCTGAATCTTAGTTGCACGTACACTGACTATGACAACAGAACACTATTTTTCTGACTTACATTAAATCCAGTATATAGGAATGACAATAAGAAGCAATTAAGTAATTGTAAGTATCACACTGTCTACAATACTTTCCTGATCTAAACTTTGCCTGATTTTACATACATGCGAACTCCTCTTATCCATACACTGTGGCAAACCCCTGACCTTAGAGTCATTCTGGATCAGAACAAGTCCCCATCTACCACTCTTAACTCATCCTAAAGAGGAGCCACACACAGCATTCCCAATGAGAACTGCAAAATTATACAGCAGAATGATGCTGGGTTTTGTTTTGAACCCTTTGCTCTAGTAACTTCCAGTATCATACTATATGCCTTTTGACTACTACTGAATGCTGAAATGTTGCTATGTTGCTTTCACAGAACTGTTTATCATACTCTAAGATCTTATTCTTCTTTGGAAATGGTCACCTCAGATCTCATTATTCCTAAGTGAATTCTGATTGTTTTTTTTCCACAAGTTCATCACTTAACAACTATCTAAAAAGAATTTCATATGACTTTTTTTTTTTTTTGGATTTATTACTCAATCTGATATACCAGTGCAGCCAGCTATTGCCTTCACTGCAGTTAGTACCTCTGCATCATTAAAAAAACCTTCTTCACCAAAACCTGACTTCACTGTTCACTTTTTTTGACTAGAGAATTAATTGAACATAAGCCTCCAGTTGTGATCTCCTCCTATTTTGAGAGCTGTTCTGTTTTACTTGTCTACTTATCTATTCTAGGACCTTCTCTCTTATGCTTACATCTTAAAAAGCTTTGGTGAGGGGCTTTATCAAAAACTTGTGGAAATTCAAGTAAACCACAACAGCTGGATCACTCTTATCTACACATTTCCTTGCTCTTCAAAGAATTCCAAGGTAATTGCTGATTTCCTTTTTTTTTCAAAATTTATGTTGGTCTTTTCCAAGTAAATCATAGTTATTCAGGCATCCATGAATCTTACTTTGTATTATAAATTGTGCTAAACTGTCTAAGGCAAATACCAGAATTATGGGCTTGTAGTTTCCTTGATGATTTTAAAACCTTTCTTAAAAACTGACATCACTCTGAGGAGAATCTCCCAAAGGAACTGCAGAAACTTCCTTTGGGGGACTTCTCACAGTTCAAATGATTTAGAGATCATGGAACAAAAGGAATGTTAAAATCACAAGCACTAGACTATTTTCAGCTAAAAACGATAAGAGAAAAATTTCGAAAGAACTGCCAATGATGTATAGCCACTTGCTTAAAATTGACCTGTTACCAGAAACTTGGAGGCCAGAGTGATGTCAATTTGCTGATAAAATCAGTGCAGAGAATTAACTTCTCTGCCACATGTTTCTCTATTCGTTCTACCTCATGATCCTTTAGCTTGACAGATCATGATGCAAGAGATGTAAAACTTAGTACTAGTTTTGATTATTTGCACTAATTACCCAAATGTTCTTTGGCCTCCCTTCCTGTACTTTTACATTAAAATCTGTTTACAGTGCCATTTGGGTGTGAATTCAGCTCTTTGGAGGCTGCCTGCTCGATTCTAACAACTCCTTCACCCTGTTGTTCAGCTCTGCCGGCTTCCTTCGGCTTCTTCCTCAAGCCTGTTGTGACAGGTGGTGGGCAACTTCCCATACCGTGTCCCCGAGCAGCTTCCACACTGTGTGCAACAACTTCCTTCTCTTAGCTGACCGGCTCAGACTGTTTTTAGTGGGTTTCTTTATTTTTGCGTAGATCGCAACTGTTATTTTTCCTTCTTGTTTCAACAGGATGTTGAACCTAAGTAGATTACAGTTGCTGTTACAGTGAGTTGCTCTTGTGCAACACCGAATCTAACCCTACGCAGCACCAGGCCAGGAGTTACATTCCCCCCTGCCCAGTGGCTTGGTTCTTGACTGTGTCCAAAACCTGAGACTCCGCCACACGCCGAGAGCCACCTGGTCTGCAAAGGTGGGAAATGAAGTCTCCCCTTGCGGGCATTTCTGCTCCGGTGTCTCACAGCGAGGAGCGAGTCTCACAGCGAGGGGCACCCACAACCCCGGCGGGAAGCAGCACGAAACAGACTCACAGCTTCCTCTCCCTTTTGATATGCACACCCCGTACACTTGATCTAAGGCATCTAGGAAATATTTGAAATGATTCCAAAGAATTAGGTTATGTTGACAACATGTTTTGGGCCTCCTGTCACTTTATGCCGAAAGCTTTGCTTGACGAAGCCCCCAGGTAAGCTGTAAATAACAATTTCACTATCGTAATTTCAATGACTTAATTTTAAGGATGTTCAATGACAATTTTTAAATGAAACCAATATTTTAAAATTTGAATTATTTTTTCTTTTGTTTTAAGCTCATTTTCTTCCTTCATTTTGGCTTTTTTTGGTGGTTATCTGCAAACAATCCATGTTGGTTGGTCACCTCCAGATAAGAGGCATCACGCAACTCAGCTTTTCCTAAATGGGATCAATGGTACATCCCAATGGTACTCCCAAAACCACTGATCCATGTTTGAGCAAAACAAACAAACAAAAAAACCCCAAACTGAAACTGACCAAATTCATAACCATGAAAGAACATGACAACTAATGACTGCTCTGAAGGCTACGAGACAGGACACACTCAAGTGTTCTAAAGCTGCCTGTAGTTTTTACAGTTAAATTGCTGCAAAGACTAAGTGATACTAAATACAGAAATCTTATTAGTCTTCGGCTAATAAGATTATGCCTTTGCATTTGAAAAGAAAGCACTATCACAGACAAGAGGGGTGAGATTTGCAAAATTTAGATTAAAAATATTCAACATATCACGTGTACACTTAAAAAATGATCTTTAATTTTACAGACCACATACTTACATTTCAAAGATTTTTTTAAAAGAATCTTATTTTTTTCAGAGAAGGTTTTCGATGAATACTCCAAAGCTCTCCCGTTGCTCAGAATAATAATTGAAAAGAGGAGAAAAGCTGCATCTTAAAATCATGACTGGCATTTAAAACATTTTTTAAAAAATTGCCAAGTTACTGTAAAACGTAAGATTTTTTGGACTGCAGGACCTCAGACTGTTGGATGCTGAGCAACCTGAAGGAAAATGTAAACATTTTCCTGTAGTGACAAAATTGTACTAAAAACAAGATCTCAAATGCAGTTTAAAAGTACACTCTGAAATAATAAAATGAAGATTCCCAGCCCTAAAAAGCTGCCCCAACTTACCAATTTTAGTTATCAAAGTTATCAGATACTTAAATGGGACATTCTATTCAGTTATCGCAATGTTTTTATATCAAAGAAAAATTGCAATGTCCAATAACAAGTCACATTCAACTCAGCATATAATAAGGCTTTTACGATGACACAACTACAACTAATTACACCGTTCTATCAGTAAACCCCATTTCAAAATACTATGGAAAGAAAAATTGGAAAGAATACAAACCTTCCAAATGTTTTATTTTGCAATACTTCCTAATCCTGGTATCTTTGGATCTTGAATGTGATTATATTTAACATAGCATCCAAGCAGTTTTGTAAAAACAGGGATGTTAGAAGGGCTCTGTTTAGCTTATTTCTAAGCCACATATCAATTAATTTCCTTTAAAAAATAATTAATATTGAGGTAATTAATTTCTGAATGACCGACTACTTTATGGATGGCTCCTGGTATGTACAGACACACAGGCAGGCAGCCTATGGAGGTGAGAAGCACCACAGCCAAGACGGTTCTGTAGGTCAGTAAATGCAACCACGTGTCACGGGACTGGCGATAGCTCACGGGTCACGGTGGGGCAGCGAGATGGTTTATTCGGGACCCTGTGCTGCAGTGGGGCCCTGCCCTGGCAAGGGCTGGGAGCTCAGCCTGCTCCGGCGTTTTTTTCATAATGAGCACTTGAAAACACTGAAATAACTTTTAGAAAGAGAAGGTTGGATTTTTATTAGTATGGACATCAGGACAGATGACTTTCCAGGGGAGAAAACTTAAAGTGACCACAGGGGAGGGAAAAAATAAACTAAAAAAAGTGTGAGCATTTCCCCCCGCTTGCCCAACGCATCCCAGCAGAGCAGCCTCCGTCACCCCGGGAAGCAAGGCAGTGACTTGCAGAGCTGAGCACCCCGCGCGGTCCTCCCGGCGTCTCGAGGCAGCCCCTCCTGCCCGGCCTCCCGCCGCGGGCACCGCCGCTCTCGGCCGCCGCTGCTGTCTGCCACCACCTCCTGCGCCCTCGCCACCGCCTCGTCCCCCTTATCCTCTAGGAAATTCTTCGTTCGAGAGCTGGTCCCCCCCATCTCCTACGGGCTGCATCTCAGCCACAGGTTTTCACAGAATAAAACATGACTTCATACTGTGACTGCCCCAAATAAACGGCAAACACATAAAAGCCAGACACGGTCCATGACACGAATGAATGCTGGGACGTGGCTGACGTCACTCGACACATACATGTTCAACAACAGTTCACACATCGCGTGGTCTCTGCTCTCCTCAGGACTGATTCTGCTCTACACCTGCTCGTTTGTGTTGTTGCACCAAATACATGAAAGGGCATCAGAGCAAAACAGTACCTGGATGACATGGACCACTGTCACTCCCAACACTGCTGGTGCTGCTTACCCCCAAACAGGCACTTAACACAGCAATTCAAACACATGGACTTGCGGGAGCAGCTCAGGAAAGTGCCAAGTATTATTTGTTGAAAAACAAATCTCAGAAAAGGATAATGTTTTTGCTTGCCAATAACAGAGAGAGACTTCCTTATTCCTCTTCAGTTTATGACATGATCTGTGAAATAACTCTGCTATAAAACATCAAAACTTGTGCTTGACATACTTCCTACAATTCTTAGGATCTGTCATCAGCTCGCAGAATACAGTGTTTTCCATCACACGTTTTGCAGTCACAGTCCTGATTAGTGGTGATACTATAGCTCATTTTATTTACTTGAAGCACTCTCTCGCACCTTACAGACTGAAAGGTTCATTTTTTTTTCATTTCACAGATTTTTAGCTATCAATAGCTATAAATTATAGATTCCATGTGATATACTATGAGCATGCATAATTTTCTCCTCTTTGATATATCTATTTATACACTTACATGCTGTCCATCACCAGCAGAGCATCTCCTGTGCTTTCGCAAATTAGCTGATGCAAGCTACTATTAATCCCAATGGGAGGGAGGTGAATCCTCTTGCTGGCATAAAACGTCATCGCTTCAGGGAAGGAATAAAAAGGCTTTTCCAAAGAGAACCTACTCCTATACGCTGCAGGCCGACCTTTAGGCAGGAGGCTCTCCCCTAAACGAAATACCCTGCAGGGCATAAGAAATGCGATGGAATGAGGAATAAATCAAACTCAAGCAAGGCAGCTCTCCGGCACTATGCATCCTCCCTGTGCTTTCCATAATCTAGATACAGATGGTGATAAAGAACATGTGGTATCTATGATTTAAGGGCCTATTCTACTGCTGTGTCACTGAGGGTCTGGAGACACTGCCCACAGTAAGCACCTATGCAGGTCAGCCATTATACAGCTGGCATTAAAGATGCTTTACATTTAAGGAAGACAAAATGTCAGAGGAAATCACCATTCCTCTTGCTTAATTTTAAGAAAACTGATTTCAATATGCAAACACAAAAGAGAGACGTAACTGCTGGCTGGGCTCACCCTGATGGAACTGGACAGCAGACCACAGCAGTTCACCCATTTCCATAAATCCCTTTGGACCACAGTGGATTAGCAGGAACAACTGACCTGGATTACAATGGCAAAAGTCTACAATTTTGAAAAATATAAAGTTCTCACCTTTATAAACTGTTTGTGTAATTAAATACAAAACCAAAATTTAAGGACAAGAAAAGGGAGTGTGGAAAACTACGACTGTTAGTGTTTCACACAAAGCTGGGAAGAAGCCACTGAAGAGTTTGCAACAGGTATTTCTTGTAATACATTACAAGAGGTTTGAGGACAGCACTACACTTTTTTAACACTAACAGTTTCCTGAATTTTAATTAATTAGCAAGTTCAAGTCTGGTAAAATAACAAACAACAACAACAACAAATTCATGGCAAATAACTAGATCCAAAAGACTATAGCTTTACTTACCCTTTTCTTTCTGAACATAAAAGCTCATGAATTTTTACAGATGAGACAAAGCAGTCTGGCTAGCTCAGTATCTTGAAACATAAGAGATCTGTTTATTATTCTAGAATAATTACGTATTACACAATTGCCGTTGTTCCAAGCACTTTTTCACTGACTATTCTCATTGCTATAGCTGTATCACAGGTCATCCATTATTTGAGAAATGATTGTATATTTTTTTACAGGAACAAAGAAGATTAATTTTGCTTTCTGGGGCAATATACTCTACTTTTTTATATACAAACTCCTTGATGGCTATATATTTTATGAATAATGAATGCATTAAAAAAAATCTATGTTCTATACAGATCCTAAAAGTCTTTTTTTCTTTTAAGTACAACTTAGTTTAAATTCTTTCCAAATAACAATTGAAATAGATGCAAAACAAAGCACAAAACACTGGGCTATTTTGTTGTACACTGAGCAGCCAAAAGAAAGCGAGCCAAAAAATTAAAAGAAAATTGACTTATTTAAACAAAACAAAGTCCAAGGAATCTATGGTAAGATTACAAGCTACTCGAATATATCATTAGCAAAGGCAATAGTTTCTTAAGCTATAACTGGAACATAGAGTTTGAAATCACTGCAGCCAATGGCTGACTTCCCACCACCCCGACCCCTTCGTAACTGCTGTCCTTAGTGAAATCAGAAAGGAGGCAACACACTTCAGGCTTCTGCTCTTGCAAGGAACTGAAGTTTGACTTTGGCAGCCGAGTTGGGGTGTTCACAGCGCTGACCTCTGTACAGCAGGGCTGTGGACGAGGGCCGCCTGCACGGAGACAGCTCCCTGGGGACAGCGGCTCCTCGGGGGAAGCAAGCTCAGGAAAGCCTGCAGCCCGCATCTGCCTACTCGCTCATTCACTGGAGCACAGGTATGAGAGAGAGAACTTCACACCAGACTCCCTTCTGCCATTACCTAATGCTGCAGCAGGTAAGGAGAAACCTCCACATGAAAAAGATGGCAGAAATGCCCCAGGAATCACTTTTTCATCATCACTTGTTATCACACCATTAGAGGTCTTGCTCTCTACTGATTATATGAGGCATTTATTACGAAACTTTGGTATGCTACTGTGAGGAGGTGGAGCGAACCAGGTCCTTGCGCAAACAGGGCCAGCTGCAGCAAGGGCCGGCTCTGGGCACGCAGCGGCCCCTGCCTCAGCGCCCGTCCTCCAGCCACGTCCCACGCACGTACTCTGGATTACACCTGTATGTGCTTGGGCTTCCACAACATAAGCGTTACTGCTGCCCACAGCTCGTGACACAGTAACAAGGGCTTTGATCTGGTCAGTAATGTTGTGTTATCTCAGGAAACGTTCTCAATAATGATGCATGCTTCATTCAGCTATCGTGTATTTAATTCCAAAATATACATGTTCATAAAAAACAGCAACCAACGACTTACTGGCTTATTGGATAAGCATCAGCATAGAAGAAGAGATGAAAAAAGACCTACAGATCCAAGGGAATAGCTGATTAAGATTAAAAATGGATAACAAATAGAGGACCTGAAGTTTATGAAAAAAAAAGTCCCAAATTCAACAGTTAAGTGCAAGAGAAGCTAATTGCATGGGAAATACACAAGGATAAACCATATCTTACTCCTTGTCAGTAGGCTGAAGGATTTTATAAAGTGACACATGGAATAAGTGTTTTTTTTTAATGCTCATTCTTAGAGAGACAAAAGAAATTTGAAAAAACAAAAATCAGGGCTATTTATTTGTCCAGACTGAAAAAGGCTGCTTTCATTTGTAAATACTGGACAAATACTGAAATGTTAATGGAGTTGGAAAAATTTCTTGACAGTGAGGGTGACAGAGCACTGGAACAGGCTGCCCAGAGAGGTTGTGGAGTCTCCTTCTCTGGAGATCTTCAAAACCCGCTTGGACGCAGTCCTGTGCCACGTGCTCTAGGTGACCCTGCGTGTGCAGGGGGGTTGGACTAGATGATCTCTAGAGGTCCCTCAACCATTCTGTGATTCTGTGAATGAAGTGGCCTGTAAAAACACTTAAAACCTAAGCCATAGAGATGAGAAAGTAACTAAGTTGCAGCTAAGGCATAGCACACAAAGGAATCAAGCTTATCACGGTTTCAGGATATGTCTTTTTAAAATTTATTAGATGTGTTATATTCAGTATGTTAGATAATGTTGCAAGAATTTCATTTTATTTAACTTTTTTTTTTGTATCTAGCTACTCTATTGCTCAAGCTACTAATAAAAAGATTTTATATAATTTTATATGTGGCATTACGAGAGCATAATTACCACTTGCCCGCGAGGACCATTTATTTTTGTGGCAAGCTGTGCTCGGATGCTGATGTCCAGTGTTCCACTCAGACCTTGGCCTTGGTTCCCGAATCAGACAACCAGCAGACCACCTGCTACGTACTATGGTGCTAAACACATTTGAACTGGCGGAATTTATTTGTACTAATTAGGACATTATCTCAGAGAGCATTTTTCATCCTGCTCAAGATACCTTGAAATCAGTTTTATCACTGTTAAATTAAGACTTATGCAGCGTTTTCTCAATGTTCTTAATATTTATAAATCCAGCTTTCATTAATATAATATATAGTACTACTTTAAATATATTAATAATTGCTATAGCTCATGCAAAAAAAAAAAATCAAAACTTGATTGCACGGTTCTGCAAAAGAGCCTGAATGACAAGAAAAACGTATTTATCTCCTACTGCCTCAGCAAAAAGATACTTTGTGGTGTGGCATATATGCAAGCCCTTGCCAAGGACCATCAATCAATCCAGAAATGGAGAGCTTTAAGGAGGTATCAATCCTTACCAGGAGCTGTTACAGGAGCAACCAGAAAAGGTGTGATGAATTCATGCAAAACTTCACCGATTAGGCCAAGACAAGGGCTCAACACTCTGCCTACCACCACCACTCAGCATCCAAGCTGTTTCACATTACATAATTAATGAAGCCTTCGATTTATAAGCTCACATCCTCAGCAAAGCACTGTAATAACTGATTCTGGAAGGACACTGCAAAGGCATAGCTGAAAATATCCACGTGAAGGGCCAGGTGAGCTGCTGGCAGCGGTTCACAGGCCAGCGAGGCTGGCCAGGCTCCCTGCTCCCGTTGTAGAGTTGGGTCCTCTGCTGCTGTCAGCTGGCCCATCCATTCACCTCAGCACAGCCGTGCTGATTCTATCAGCTGAGAGTATGGGAACAGTCACAGGTTTCATGTGGAGGAGCTTCTGAGGTGGAGCATCATCAGCTGGATACAAATCATCAAGCACTGTGAAGCGGGGATTCAGCTGCTGAAGTGATTTGCTCATTATCAGAAGAGATCCTGAATTTGTCCTAAAGCCTGCCTGAGTCTACATACTGCCAAAGCAGGCTGGAAATGAACTGCAACTAATGATACATATAGGCAGCAAATGAATACACAACTCCAGCAGCAGTAAGAAAAACTGCAGTAGCTTCAGCCAGCCAGCACATGCTGCTCAAAGCAACTGGGGGATCCTTGTAACGCGTTTAGGTTGTTTGCAAGGCATTTTGGCTAGATTACAGCAGTAAGTTTGTGTGCTGTATTTATGCCTTCCATTTTGCTACACAGACATAGCTGCCATTTTTTCAGCTTTCCACAGATGCCTGGGAAGTGAGAGGGTGAGACAGATGCACAGCCCATGCGATACATATCCTGTAAGACTGAATGATCGTGATTCTGCAGGGAAGAAAAGACTTTTCTTTCTTTCCCTTATATATTTGCACGGAAGACCCTTAGAGCACACACACTACTCTATAACTATAAACTGTAACTATAAACTATGAACCAACTTCCACTCAACAGGAATAAGAAGGAAGGAAAGACATCATGAAATGAACAAACAAAAAGTTTTTAATAAAAGTATTGGAAAAGAATGAAGGATGGAGGTCTATTTTCAAAGCTTACTTGGCACAGGTTACAATGGCATAGAGGGTTGTGGGGGCCTTAAAGAGACTGATATCTGCAAATTCTGTAGAAGGCTGAAATTAAAGGCAAAGAATATGAGATCAAAAGATTTCCCAAGAAGAGACTGAAAGGAGTAGTCTATTGAATGCTATAGCCATGTGTGGCCACAAACCTACAAATTCTCCTAAGGTAAAAAGTTGCAGTAATGAGCAATTTTTCCTGTATGTTACACAAAATGCTTATATAAAAACACTACTGAAGACACAATATGCAGATATTATACATTTGCTACCATGTCCGCATCCATTTTCCTGCCATAATACTCCCTATGCATTCAGCCACATTGGCTGTAAAGCCTTCGTGACAGAACTTGGCTTTCTACTCTCTCCGTTCTCAGCAGTATTTTGTTAGAGTTCAATACCAACAGCTTCTTGGGCAGCAGCAGGGCTTGTAATTTTACATGTAACCCAATATACAAGTGGCAGACAAAATGCAAATGCCATGTAGACGAGCAGACACCGCGCGGCAGCTGGGAGGGGACAAGTGGCTGAGTGGGTGGTGGGCAAGACCGGAAAAATTAGATGGGAACTTAAGGGCAGGCTGTTGGAGGAGAGAAGAAACAAGTCCTTCCTGTCTCCTCATTCTGCGACGCTGATCTATATAAGCGGGGGGATGCTTATACCAAGAATGTTTGAAATCACTGTAACTTAGGTTAAAATCAAGAGAGCAATAAAACAGAGAGCACCACCGAGATAAAGGCTCTAAATCTCCTCCTGCTCGACACACAGCAAACTTGACTAGCTGGGTATACCTTAAGTTACTTTCCGATTTACAGCCACATAAAAAACTGCACAGGATACCATGGAGGGTGGAATAATGAACAAAGAAAAGATGATGATGGGCATGTAAGTATATAACAGAAAGTGAAGGCACTGAGCGAAAAGCATAAGCATGTCTTTTTTTTTTTTTTTTTTTTAATAAAGACATGCTTATACATTTTGGTGAATATAAAGAAAATCGAACCCCCTTTTTTACAATCACTCATTGATGAATATATTACCATCCGTTCTTATACCACCTAAGCACAGATCTGCCTTCTTCACTGCAACTGCATAAAGTCTTTATTTTGTTAAACTTTAAAGACATAAGTCAGGAGAAAGGGTGCAATGTGGTCCACACTACAGACACACAGGGGGATGAGCTCTCATTTCAAGGTATGTTTTTGTCACTTGGGTATTTAAGGCTTTTCTCAAAAGCATGCACAAAGTCAACTAATAGTTACAGCTTCTGGCACTATACCTACTTGTACAGTTATAGAAATATAACTCAAAGACCTTTACTAACTCATTACCATGCAGCCATGGCTAAACTAAATCATTATGAGCATACCATGTTATCATAGTCTTTGTTCTTCCTCAATATATTTTTTTCTCTGTCAGCCTCACTACCAAACAAACTTGAACTAGAGACCTGAGACAGAATTATTTGCCATTACACTTCCAAAGACATTTTTCAGTTGTTTTGGTTTAACAGGAGGGATAAGAACACTTTAATGCTGCAAACTATCACAGGAAGTAGTAGCTCCAAGCTGCAGTGACATTAAATACTCTAGATCCATACCTTGATGCATGAATTCTGTAACAATGTCATATAAGTGCGGATAATACCGGCATTTAAAGGTTGTAAATAGTTACAGGCAGTGAAGGTTTGTGTTATATGTAAACCTAAACTTTAATTCATACTTGCAGTTTAGATTGACAGCCCAGTTCTGTGTTTAAAAATCCTCAGTGGGCAGCAATAAGTTTCAGACTCATCTGCAGGAGGTTCAGGCTCCTCTGAACTTAAGAGAAATGATTAGCAGATACTATCTGGATGCTCAATGGATCACTGAAATTGCTTTTAATACTGCTAGGGGAACTGCTGGTCTAGGAATGCTTCCTAAAAATGACCGCCCAAGCTATATTAAATGTTTATAACCCATATTGGAGGTAGTACATAAAAATGGTTTCCATTAAAAGCAACTACACTGGTCAGCTGGATTCTACTGCAGCATGATGGGACATACTCAGGCTTCTCTGTACAAGCCTATGTTTAATCCTTGGAAAACAACAAAAATTAAGCATGATTAGAAATGTGGAATATGCTTAAGTCAGGTGTCATTTTAAAAAGGAAACCTCCCATTCAAAAGGAACTAGGAAGAGATTAGTTATTATTTTTTTAAAAAAGCAACAACAAATTAGGAAATTTGACTTAAGTTTCTTAAATTTACATTTTAATTTACATTTACATTTAATTTACATTTTAATTTAATTTACCTGATAACAGTATAAGACAATACAAGTATTAACATGCTAGGAACTGGTTTTTTTTTTTCTTTTAAATAAACCTAAGGCAATACATAATTAAATTCTTTAAATCTGACTACATGCTTTTATTTTCAGAATTTGAACAAAATAAAATTAAATTAAAATTAAAAATTTCAGAGGGAATGCTATGGTAATTTTATCTGTTAAGAAGGTGATGGCATCTATGAAATAGAAAATCTGTAGCAAGGATATTCAAGTGGTAAAACATCTGAGAGCCGAGTTCCTCAGATATCACCTCCTAGCCATCCAACATCTCTATCTGATGGTGGCATCTTTCTCTGTAGCTAGCTCCAAAATGTCAAGCACACTCGAGCTGAAAAAAAGAACTTGGCTGTAGAGCAGAAATTTGCTAAACCTAACAGACATCTAGCCTTCCATCAGGTTTTTGATTAATCCACAAACATCAACAACGTTATGCATACACTTTTATTAACAGCCTTACCAGAAGGGTCACAGCTTTTGAGCATGACAAATACATGGGAATGACAGAAGCTGTTGACAACTCAGGAGCATGTGCCACTCAAACTGTGAGCCATATATTAATTTCTGCAAGGACAGGGCTAAATTATAGGAAGACTACCTATAGTTTTACAGTGCACAAAAAAATATATTTATATATTGTCTTGAGGATAAACAGTGGAACCCAAACTGGCAGAGAATTAAAACCAGAATATCCAAAATTAACTAGGAACTTACTAATGGTATTTAAACAATATTAGCCTACCCATTAGAAATACATAACAACCAGAACTACTATATAACCACTGCTTCTTCCTAACTGATTTACTGAAACACATCTTAAAAGCAGTATTTCTTTTACAAATAAGTTTAACCTGAAGATCCATGCTATTCTTTCTAGAAGAGGAAAGATCCATGCTAATGAATTTGGAAAAAGGAAGAGAGGCAAACAAAGCAAACAAACCAAACCCTTACAGCCACTTTTAGAAGTAGCTGAATGGCAGATAGGAAATCTCTTCTTGAGCAAGCTGTAAAAAAACAAATGAATCAAACAAAAACTTCTAGTAAATAATAGTCTAATATTCACTTATTGCTATGATTTGAAGCACAACTCGGTTAATTTAATTTCCAAACATTGACTATAACACTGAGTTAAGAGCTATTTTAGCATTCTATTTACTTTATTTGGGCACCCTTAATGAACTCCTAATTAGATGTCGTTTTTATCACACAAGATGCTTTAGCAGATTTGCTGAAATCTGTATTGAAGGGATCTACTTTTACAAACGAAGAATTTTCACCCTCAAATCTCCATAGTTCCCTCAATTTGTTTTATTAAAAGTTTTGAATATTCAGAACACAAAAAGTCCACTAAGACAGTTAGCTAGGAGCATCTGATAGAGTATAATAGCAGACAACCTGACTTATGGTTTTTATTCACAGCTATTTCTCTCAAATACCAGGTTCAGAAAACAATGTGTGCTTAAATTCCTCAGATTTGAGAAAATTTGAGTTTACCTAAAGTCTAGTTTTTTCTCTGAGCAGCCTCTCACCTGTTTACCTTTAAAATTTAATTTATCATTACCTATTTAAAGTACTCATTATTGACTACTATTAAAACTTTGAGATTTGTAGTTGAAAAGTACAATATATACTGTATATCACAGAGCTACCTATGGATGTACATGGATGAATGGGCTGATCAAGATCCTGCAAGTACTGCAGGAATTGCATGAACACAATTGCTTCCTTCTAACTTTCTTCTACTGTAAGGTCTTTCAATTAATTCTAAATCTTTCAGTTAGTTCTTTCAGTTAATTTTAAATCATTTAGAATATTGCATTAAGTTCTTCAGTGGTAAATAATTCTGGAACATTGTTGAAAATGGTATGTTGGAATGACGTTACTGGCATATTTTTAAAATCACACTATGACAAACAGAAGATGAGAGCTATTAGCATACAGAGAAAATAAAATCAGATACAGATCTTGTCAAACATTATTGCCTGTGAAGTCATAGTATTTTGAGATTTTTAAGAATCTATTTTGTATTTATACTTCAAACACAGTGGGTTTTATTTTGGACATTTTGAAAAACAACGGTCAGCACAAAATTATCATCACAGGAGGCTTCCACAGGGGCTGGTAGGAACCTTGCAACTACTCAGCATTTTCAGCAGTGATCTGAGATAACATTAAAATTACTGGAGAGCAAGAGACAGAGAGTGAGAGAGAGACAGAGAGCGAGAGAGAGACAGAGAGAATAAGGAAGTGATACATAAACACTACCTTGTAATTTGGCCCTCAGAAAAGAAAGCTGAAATCACACATTGACAAATGCAGCTGTTTCTCAGGAACCGTCTTACAAGAGACAGACTCCTGGAGAGGGCTAAAGGATCAAATATAAAAGAACTTATTATGAATTCTTTGTACAATGCTATGGCAAAAAATGCTGTAACATTTTTGGAAATTTGAACAAGATAGTTGTGTATGTGCGTGTGTGTGTGTACATGACAATTAGTCAGGAAGGGCCAAGACCCGTCTTGAGCTAGAGAAGATTCAACTATCCCACCTAGCAATCCCGGTGGTTTCCAGCACTGGGCATTTATTTGCAGTGTGCAGTTCCAGGCGCGCTGGTACCGGTGACCCGGCCTGTGCTGCTTAAACACCCTGTTCCCTCGGCGTGCCGGGCGCCTCGGCTCCCTAACACAGCACGTGCCGTCACCCTGCCAGGAGCGCAGGCAGCCAGTCCACAATTCCAGCTTGCAGCTCCCCAGGAAAACTACAGGTTGGAATGTTGTGAAGCTTTCCTAAAATGACTGCCTTGAACTTGGAAGTGAAACAAAACACAGCAAAGACAGAGAATCTGCCTCTGACTGACACCAGACAAGAACTAAAAGAGGGTTATCAACTCAAAAAAAAAATTCCATAAACAACACTTTTGTTTAATTTTCCTCAGTTTCTACATATCCCTTAACCCCCCGCATGAATGGTCTTTTTATTTTTATTTGATTTCTTTTTAATTTTTGTTTTGTTTTGCTTTCCACAGTGTTTATATCAAAAATTTGCTCTGCTGTGCACCTAGGAAACACCAAACACCACTCTGGGACTCTACATAAAAATATGTATTTAATATTAAAACAGTTCATGGAGAAATTATACTCCAATTCATTGTTTTGTGCCTCATACAATTACTCCATATTTTATATTCTATTACTGTGGCTTATATTGGAATATCTTGAGAAGAAATGCTACTGGGGAAATGAGATCAAAGAGTTTGCCTCAATCTTATGAAATTAAAACAAAACAAAACAAAACAAACAAAAAAAACAGAGCTACTGCTTTATAGTAGGTCAATATATATTTACTAAAACCTTCCACAATTCTGCTTTTATTCAGAATATTCTTATCAATACCTCTCAAATTTATCTTGAAGAAACATTGCTCATTTAAATAGGTAATAAACTGGAACAGAAATCAAAATTAAAGGTATTGACTCCATTACCAGAATTTAATAAATAAATGCTTATCTACAGCTTGAACAACACATTTTTAATGCCCTTGTCAAAAGGCTACAGTAAAAATAAAGCTGGTATTCCATTAATGTGTACAAAAGGCAATACAGAAAAAAAAAATGAAGAACATAAATCCTCCTCATTGTTTCCTTCTTTTATCTAACCCCATATTGCTCCATTCTGTCTACAAATAGGTGACCTGACTACACCGTCACAGTGATTCCATCCCTATACAACACTTGAGTCAAAGTAGTATTAAAAAATTCAAGACACCAAGTCCAAAATTTATTTTTTTTAAGTACACTGGATTTTTTTTTTCTGAAAGACAGCACAGCCTTAGATTTTTCTCCTTATTAGATGTATAGATGATTAGATGCCAACCACCTGCTTATCTGATGGAATAAAACCTCAAAGACAAATGTATTCCTCTATTCTCCTGTGCTCCTGAGAGAAATGAATGAAAAGTGTTACACAAAGAAGCCAAGCTGCAAAACTAAACCTCAAAGCTCTTATGTCACTTAAGTGCAAGTCACTAAGTGACTGCATAATAGACTCCACATATATGGTCACAATAAATGTAGTTATTTATTTACAGGGAGAAGTATTTGAAATACCTAGAGATAAATGGAGTAGGACACACAGAAACACTCACACAGACAGGTTTTGTTTTTCTTTTTCTTCCTTGGAAGCCAGTCTGGACAAGATTCCCTTTATTCTGAGATTATCCATCATAAGGCAACTACAAGTTTAAAGGAGAGGAATAATGGACAAAGCCCAATATATTTTATAGGTGACAAGACCTAACTAATTTATAACTATAATTAACTCGACTTTTAAATAACTTAGAAACAGGTCATGTCTAAATTCATATTCCAGACACAAAAGACATCAAATGGATATCTACATTTTCAGAAAAATCTTGTGCGCTGACTTGCATGCTCTCCTGTGAGTCAGCAGGGTGGCAATCTCTTTTCTGGTCCTACGTAGCCCTAAACAAGACATTGTGCTGCCCAACAATAAACATGCTCAAAATCAGACATCTGGCTTCAGACAACCCTTCAACACCCCCTGCATGCTAGCGAAACGGATTCAGAGGGATATGCAGGAATCAATTCATAGCTGTGATTTCTGCCACTGTAATTTCCAAATAAAGCTGTTTCTCAAAACAAACCTGTCTGACTGCCCTGTCTGAACTGGTTTGATTCAGCTGTTGCCCTCATAGGGATGATCACGTCGCTAATTCCTGGCAGAAGGCTCTTTTTTTTTCTCTTGCTGCTTCTAATAGCGATACAAGGATTCCTTCACAGAAGTATTCAGGAACACAACTCCAGTTGAGCTCTGCTCTGTACATCACCTCCAGAACTAGCCTGCTCTGCCTGAGCTGGGTCTTCAAGAACAGCTCCCACAGAGCTGGGCCTAGGAAAATTACTCTGGTGGATGCACACGTCAATAAAACGTGTTACGCATAATCTGCGATGAGGAGATGTGCTCTTGAGCAAAGGAATCAAAAAAGCAGAGCCTCTCAGAGGCTTAACCTTACCTGAGTTACATAAACACATGCTTACACTTGTCACTGTCACATGTTCACTGATCCACTTAGTACCAGAAGGTTTTTGTTTATTTTTGAAAGCCATACAAATTCTTACCCTTGAATCAGATCCATATCAGGTCATCTAGACAAAACGTCTAGATGACAGACATACGTCTGATTAGTATAGTGATTTATTTAAATTATTTTCTGATAAATACTTCTACAGAAAACTTGTTTCTTGAAGTGAGGAATCAAACAGGAAACAGTTAATTCTACATTATCTTCAAAAAGGCAACAGTACTTAGGTGGTAAGACCACTCACTGCCAATATACCAAAGAAACTATCCAGTATACATTATTTACCTTACATTGCATCATATTTTTATACATTTCTCACTGTGAAGTTATGCAACTTAATCTGAGCCCACTAACTAAATAATTTACAGTATGATGGGTAAAACTATTCCTATTTTATTTATATCAGTGTTACCTGAAATTACAGCCTTAATCCTGCAAAAAATTTATGTATAAGCTTAAATACAATAAAAGCCATTAACATGTAAAATTTCCCTCAAGCTTGCAGAATTAGCACAAATTTCTATTTTTATAATTCATGCTTAGATAGGACAAGTAACAAGGGGCTTAAGCAGCAGCAAGAAGCATCTAGGATACATTTAAGACAGTGAAACACTAGAACAAACTGAAGAGGAGGTATAAAATCTCCCTATCTGGGGAGATTTAAGAACAAATTACATTGCTATCAGGCAAGAATTCTCTTTAGAGTAAAGAAAAGGAAAATATATTCAAAGTGTCTACAATTCAATTCCAAGTTTATTTTTCTCCATTTCATCACAATCTGCAAAGTGAGTCTCCCAAAATTCCAAAAAAAAATTAATCAGCTGTTGAAAAGGGGGGTGAATCTACTCTTCCTGAACCTATTCCAATAATAAGAGGTGAACTGTAAGAGATCACCATCCTAGAGACAACGCCACCACTAAGCAAAACCAGAACACTACTTACTGCTGTCATGGTTGAACAGGTTTGTTATGAAGAGCTAGAAAAGTTCTAAAAAATGAAAAGTTAAAGCTATTATTCAACAATCTCTTAATTGTAAAACTGAACAAATATTTAACCAATCTAAAAAAAAAAAAAAAAAAAAACCAACATCATGCTATCCTAAATGCTATTGTCATGTGATATACCAGTATTTAATATGCACTGCATCTTGATTATTTGCAGATTTTAAATTGAAGCTCAGCAACTTTGGCATAGATATTCTGGATTGATACCTATATAAAAATACATAGGTCTGGTATGGAGAACTGTGTCTGAATGTTGTATTTCGCTTACATCCTCCTATAAAAATGAATAGGGCTAATTACAAGTATTAGGACGGATAATTTAGTCACATTTATAAATACAACAGAATAAGGCATAAGGGGTATGTCCCGCTAAAATGTGAAAGGATGCCAGAAAGAACAAACAGAAATTACACAGGGTGGAGGAAGGGAAAGGGTGCTTCAGTATCTGGCGCACTAGGAACAGAAACCCAACGAACTGGCCTTGGAAGCTGTGTAATTCACCTGGAGTATAATATGAGAGGACACGTGGGATTCTGCATGTAGATCCTACTCAACACAAAGGGAAAAAGCACAGCTTAAAAGCTGCATTCTAGAATTCCCTTCTATCCTTAATCCCAGTAGTATCAATATTTATTGTTATGTTTCTCTGATGAAAATATTTTCTTCCCCAGCCCAAAGAGTACTTGAAATCATTTTCTGCTGAGAATAATCATCCCTGATATGCCACCTCCAGGCATGCTGTACTTATCATCTTTGATTTCTTTGATAGTTTTCCTTGAATTCAGATTTGAACATTTATCTGGTTACCTTCAAGACAATGTTCCCCTTGGAAAGGCAAAATGCCTGGTTGCAAATCAGAACCACAGGCTGATCACAGGCTTTGTTAGGAGTGCAGCTCAGACTGCAAAACAGGCCCAATTTCCAAGACAAAATTTTACCCTTGTGGATACTGTTTTCAAAAGAAAGGCTGAATGGCCTTTCTTTATCTGTAGGTTGAATCTCAGATTTTTCTTAAATTTAGGCAGTCATCAAGCTAAAACACAAATAGTAGCTAAGTAAATATTGTTCATCAAGCGTATTCCTTCAGGAAATTCTTCTAGATTTTTTTCTTTACTGTAGACTGACCTTAGCAGCTGTTAGTAAAGCAGTAGCAAATGACAGTAAAACACAATTTTGGAGAAACCTGGCAATTGGGAAAAAGACAGTAAAAAACAGACATCTAAATGAATTTCTCTCATCTAAGCTCAGTACTTCTCTCTAAATCGATCAATTTAATTATGATAATGTCATTCAGAAAACTATGCTTTTTACGGGGGGAAAGTTACAGCCTTCTTTACAGACCTTACACATCTTCCCTTGGATCCTTTGGCAACACTAAATATTGGTTCTGAAGTTCTCTGGTGTCAGTTTCTCATTAGAAGGCCTCTCCAAACGTATAGGTCGGTATCTCCCTGTATTACTTCCAAACAGGTAAACTTCTGGTCTAACTGAGATAGGTTAAGTTTGACAAATGAGTTTACATCATTTTTCAACTCCTCAGAAACACTGTGAATAAGACTTATCAAAACAGCTTTATCCAACCATACTCATAAAAATAGTATGTGTGTAGGCAGGCATGATATGAACAGACATGTGGCACCTGAGGGGGAAGAGCTGCAGTCAGACTTCGTTCTCAGTTGCACCTTAGGTAACTTCAGTAATGTCAGTAGCACTGCATGGCCAAGACCACATGCCAAACCTGGGGTTCAAACTGTGGAAAAGGGAATTAGCCCACCCAGATGTACATCTTCATTCTGCTTATGTTGCAAAACAGTGACACCCACTGGCAGCAACGGTTTAAATACCCAATTGTTCCAACGTGGACTTGATACAAACTGCTAGAAAGTTTCTCTGGAAAAAAATCATAACAACTTACCTGTTGAGTCAGCACCACTCTCGGATTTTTCAGAAACTGGGACACTATCGATATCTTCAGCAATTGCAACATAACCCTCAGGAGGGAGATCCACCGTGTACACTCTCCTTGGAGGCGGAGTTGTATTTTCATTACCTACAAAACAGAAAAGCAACACGTCTGGCCACTGATTGATATCAATGGATTTCCTGGTATGGATTTCCTCAAGCATTTCCCCAAATAGAGTGATAACAACAATGGGTCTCAAAAATCCTTGGGAAACAGGGAGCATTAAAACCTTCCTCTGACCAACAAAACTGAACTGAATTCTGTAGCAGCACGACATAGAAAACAAACATACACACACACTCCAGAGGTTGGTTTTCTCCATCAGAAGCATGTTTTTATTCTTATTTCAGACAATTTTTCCACCAAAACGTTAAAAGAAGCTTCCATTTGCGGTGGTAATTGAAAAGACACTATGCCTTTCTCCCCTTTCAGCTTTCGGTTTCTGTAAGAATCGTTTCATAAAAGATGGATATAGATATCCCAGCCAGTTACAGAGCAGAGGTAGCAGAAGTGGCAAAACTGCGGCCCATCCATCTGGAGACTTTTTAGCTGCAGCCCAGCTGCAATTCTGAACAACAGAGAGACTGAGAGAGTCTGAAAACATCATCTCCACAAAGATCCAAATCCTTCCCAACCTCAACAACATTCTGTGTGGTTGCGTTTCTGGGGCTAGTTTTCCCAGCCACTTCACTGCATAGGAAACGTCACTGCAATGATGGCAGTAGAACATTGTTTAAAACTTTCCTCCTTTAAAGAACAGATTTTAAAATATATGGAAGGTTAGAAGGATAAACTTGCCATTTGTTCACAAGACCATAAGGAATTTTGCACAAATGATAGAATGAATGATAAAATGTCTTTCTATTCCAGTTATATGAAGCCAGTCCAAATACCCGGCTGTATTTTTTGCTCAATTCCAATTAAAAAAAAAATGACAATGTTAGAGATGAACCACAGGGAGACAAAAACCTTTTCAGAAGGCCAGGATGTTCATGGTGTCTCCAGTTGCTGCACTAATTTTAGATGGTTCAGTGTGTTCCTTTTACACTCAGCCAGTTCCGCAAGCCAGCAGACACAGCACTGCATGTTTCCCTCTTTGGGGGCTATTTGGCCCTTTAAAATAGATAGACAAAACTGCTATATAATGTACAATATAAATGTCTTTGGCAGGTGCATACAATTAGCCTCTTTTCTTGACAAACTTGCCAGGGATTCGGAGAAGACCCAAGCCCATTACAGAGCAGCAGTAAGTGTTCAGACTAATACCTAAACATTTAAAATGCAGTTGAATCTACCAACAACGAGACAAAAATCCTGTTAGGAATATACATTTCTATATTCAAATAGCTTTAGTTTACCTAAATCACACTTACCCAGACATTTATCTCAGATTTAAAAAAAAAAAAAAAAAGAAGGTTCAACATTATTGATCACCTTAGATATCTGTGATATCTACGATTATATCTAAGATATCAACATCAATAGGCATCAATATATTTCAGCGTTTCAGAACACTAGAGGTACTTTCGACAATCTACATCACAGTTTTAATATCAGGATGCAACCATTTCGTTTCAAGACATATTGAAAAATGACAGCTTTTAATAACTCATTACTATTAAGTTTAGGATTGATCCAAATTTCTCTTATTGGGTACACAGTTGGCTCTAAAAAGAAAAGCAGCCCCCTGCCTTCGATCTTCAAGGAACAGCATGGTTTTCAGTGCATTCTTACATTTTTGGTTTGGCTACTATCACATGATGCAGGACTGACTTGCAGGGTGGATACCACTCGTGCCTGGCAAACTGTTCACTAAAGTTGGTTCATTTCAGCCTCCATCCCAACACTACAAGTCACTAGAAGTGCTTCCCTTCATCAAACAGACAACCACTATGGAAGCTGTTTCTCCTTCGCAAATCATGGAGATGACTTGAAATAAATGGTCTGCTCACTAGCAACGCGAGTCTCTCCTAAGCATTCCCTTTATCACTTGGTGATGTAACTGACTGTGCTGCATCACATGAAGTGGCTCTTCAACATCCACTTTCAATTCAAAACTTCTTTGCCTACCCACCTGCCCTGTGGTTCTTTGGCCTGTGCTCACTTGTGAGAATTATAAAACAGCTGGAAAGCTACCCAGATGCAAGAGCAGCTTCTTTTTCATCATGTCTTTTTAACACAGGAGTAGCGTATAATGATGACCACTTGACCACTCAGGGGAGTAAGAGGTTTCCATAGATAATTCCCTGGGGAACTGGTGCAGCACAGATGAAATGTCTGGAACTAACTCCTGAGGCAGCTCCCTCTCCTGCTTCCTTCCGCCAGGGATGCCATGCAAATAGAACAGAACAAGAACAGCAAGTAGAAAGGAAAATTTTGACCAAATTTGTATTTCATCCTTTCAAGTGTGTGAAGAGAATAACTAGATTTTTTTGAATGAAACCAGACATCATCACACAGTGGTAAACATGGGCTTCATGTGATGGATTCACAGCCCGTTGGGAATCTACTTAATTATCACACTAGATATCAGCCTTCTCATTCAGGCATACATGTGAATAGAGAGGAAATGGTACAAAAACAGAAGTGATCACCGCACCCAAATCACGTTAAATACGGCACTACTCGCAGAAGCATGGGACAACGTGGGTAACCTATTGTTAGGCTCCGTGGGCTTTGGGAAGGTCCCCTTCCCAAAGGTCACCTTCCCAAACAGCATTTGCTGTTATTTAGTAGCAGAAATCTTCAACTCCTAAAATGGCTCTCACCTTTTTAGGCAAGCAGTAGTAAAAACCGCATCACCACTTATAAGCTTAAAGCATGCTACTAAAACATTGTTTTAAAGATTCCTAGGTGAACATTGAAAAAGTTATCAATGAAAGTATTGAGACAGTCAGATTTGGAATTTTTGCTCCTCATGAATGAGGAGTGAGGAAGAATGAGGAGTTAGATTTTAGGTTGAAAACAAAATATTTGACACAAATATACTCAGTGAATTAGAGCCTTTAAGGAAGAAAACTATGTGAGAAAATCCTCATCTTTCCTTCAATTCAGTGGAGACCAAGAACAACTTCGGATGGAAACTTAGGTCACTACAAACGTAAGCATTTTTACAAGGCCCAAATTTGGGATAGGAAGTTCATAAAAGGCAAGGAACAAAAGATAACTCAATTTTATTTCCCACACCATCTCTGACACGTACACTGACTTTTATATCTTTTCAGATACCAAGAAAGGCTGCCTTACAGTCCATTTTATTGAAGACCAGCTTTACTAATACAATTCAGCCCCAGTTTCACTACAGAAATGACAGACAGTCTGTGTCACAGACAGAAAACATACTGGAAAAAAAGTAATGAGTCTTCCTCTCTTGGTCTCACTCAGCAACCAAGAAAGAACTTTTACCTCAGCTGGGGAGTGGAGAAACCACAGGCCGCACTTCAGAGCCCAATCTGACGACGGGCGCACAGATGTTTTAAACTCATGAGACCACTGATTTACACAGCGACACAAGCTATTCTTGATCTTGTGAAAGTTGAATATAAGAGGGAATGAGGAAACAAGCTTTACATATAAGCAGTGTAACTCTTAACTAGCTCTACAGCTTCCTAGAGTGTGATTCCAGGCAATATTTTGTTCATATGTCTGTGAGAATTTGAGCAGTATGAAGAGAATAAAGCCTCTTAAAAACATTAGCTGAGCACTTACCTCAATTATTTCTCCTACTGCTGTAGATCTCATTAGTTCAATGCAACCTCCAAAAGTCAAGTACAACCCTGTCAATCGAAGTTATTTCCCTCCATACTCCCCCACCCAAAGAGCACTACAACACTAAATCTAAAGGGCCATGTCTCTGCCACAATTAGATAATTAGCCTCCCTCATTAAGTGATGACTCACCTGAAGCTAGTCTAGGAAGTAAACAAATGGACTCATTAGAATGAAAATAAGAACAAAGTTTAAGTTTTTAAACTGTTTTTTTCCCCAAACCTTATTTTTATTCAATATTTATAAATCATCAGGAAGGCATCATTCCTGTTTATATACAAAAATAATACAAGTCACAGAAGCACAAAATATACTTTTTTTTAATCACCCTGAGCTTGGTTCAGTTCCCAGTTATAAGCTATTTCATGGATTTCAACTAATAGCTGGAGAGTGGAGTTGGTAGGAAAAAACAGTGGGAAGGAAGCACGTGTAACATCAGAAAACATGAAACCTGATCTGGAAGTAAGAAGCACTTTGACAGCGGACATTTAAGTGATACTTTTCCCAGGGTAGGCAGGGGCAGCAGAGATATTCTACATGACCCATTTTGGGGCCGTCGTACACATGTTGACACGTTCCGGAACACAAACGATTTTCTGCTTTCTTTCTCAAGATAATTAGCTTTCCTGCAGCTGGCTACATTTACATTGAGAGATTGTTTAGACTTAACAGCTAATGCTAGCATTTTCTACTCCAAATAGGCAACTGCTACACACTATTAGCCAAACTATTTATTCCACTGCTTTCAGTTGCCACAGGGGCCAGCAGATTCATCTCTGGCAGCTGAGCTATTTGAAATTAAGATGTAACTGAAAAAAAAAGAAGTGTTTGCATGTGTGTTTGTGGGAGAAAGCTAAGAGCAATGAACAGGTCAACCGGCAGGAAAAAAAAAGGAAAAAGAAAAAAAGAAAAAAAAAAGGAAAACCCCCCAAAGCAAACCACCAAAACCTACCAACCAAACACACACCACCACACTCCTATCAAACTTGAGACTGAGCTACACAGCACCTTCCATAACGACAGAAGTTAAAGATATTGCACGTGCAGCCCATGCAGTCTAACGGAGAAAGGAGGAGGAAAAGAAAACACCCAGATCTTTGCATTTCCTCAAGCATACAGCTCTTACCTTAGAAATCCAGTTGGGTACCATTTCCGCCAGTCACAAGATCTTTGTTTCTTTAGTTAATTCAATTCCTCATATTTGGATATTTGTTCCCTTTGCATAGTATAGCACCACTATAATAAAGCATGTAGCATTTTTAAACCCTTGAGAGAAGACAAGGGCGTGAGGCGGCGCTTTGTGGTGTAATAACTATAATCTCCCTTGCTCTTTAGCTTATGCACAATAGACAGCTTTGCAGAGTAATTAACAGCTAAAACAAACTTGAATTGTTTAATCCATCTTTAAAACTGTTTATGGCATTGGGTCCTACTACAGTTTAATTTCTTAAGCATATGCACTTTGGCAACTTGATCAGCTTGGCAGAGTCCTGTCCGCACATATTTTATGCACAAGCTTTATCTTTTAGGCACTTCTGCCACAAATTCAAGTTTTCTATAAAATAATGGAAGGACAGGCAATCCTGTCACGGATGACAGGAGGAGGGTTCTAAGGACACAGTCGAGATGACCCAATTTTGATGAATTTGGAAACATGGCATACCGAGAATATAAATAATATAAATGGAAAAAAAGTGGGCTAGAAGACACAGGGAAAAAAAAAAAAGACATGTAACTGTACTTAAGTCTAACTCCTTATATAGACCAACTATATACTTAATATATATACTTAAGGAAATCCTTACATAGAGCAACAATGCTGAGATAGCCAGAAGACTGCCTTCATTAGAGATACAACCAAAAATATCATCTCAACCTAAAGCTGCTTGGCAGTCAAAGAAAAATTATTCTTAAAAATCCAGATCCTCAAAAGAAAGTGTCTTGACATTTAACATGCAACAAAATCCAGTGGAAAAGAAAACCAAGAACTATTGCATGCCAAAGAAAAAGAGATTTACCTGCTGTGTGTGAAACCATCTGCCATTTAACATTACAATGGCATCAAATTTTTAGTTCAGAATGTATCGAGGTAGCAATAGGAGACTAAGCTTTCATTTCTAATGCTCCCACTACGTTTCATTTTTACATAGCTTGTCTCCTTTTCCCAGCCCCACAAAGTTAATACCATTCACTTGCCAGCATTACCAGGTTCTTTATGTATGCATTTCTTCTCTGAGCCTTCTAGAATTAGAACACTGCTCATGAAAACCAAATAGCATGTTACCCTTCTTTTAAATTTATGGCTAACCTGGATAGGAGATCCAAGATGGACACTAACACATTCAAACACAAAGATCTGTTAGCGACACTTTTCTAACCCTTGGAAGAAAGGAGGCCTTTAAATACTTGGTGATGGGAAAGATGAGATCATCTAAGACAGAAATAAGGGATTTTTTCCCTCTATTTAAAACAAAGAAACCTCCACAAAACAAAAACTTAACGAAGCAAGAAAACCCCAAAACACCAGAGCTATTTTAGAAGTATGTGTTAACTAAATAGATAAAATAACAATTTCCTGCAACATCCTAAAAAGTTGTCTGTAACCAAAGTGGCCAGTATCAGCTTCATCTGTCTATAGTGGGATTTGCCTTTAAAGAACTGCATGAGTTTTGCTTGCCCTCTATTACACCCATCTTCTGTGAGAAGGCTACCCACAAGTCTCAGTGTGGTGTATGATGTTTGATATTCATTTTCCTTTCCTAGAAAAGGACTTTTTAACAGTTTATGTTTTGTGCAGCAAGTAACAAGAGGCACAGTTTCAAGAAGTTGCTAAAACAGTAAGCTTATGTTATACATTTTTATTTAACGGCATTTGGAGAAGATTGTCCTTAGGGAATAAGTAGTAAGGTGTTTATCAGCTCCATGCTGAAGATACACTGAACAATCATAATTATGGAGCAATTCCTTAAGCTAGAAAAAACTTTATCTACAGTGACCCTATGGCTTCCCTTATAAAGCAGGGCCTGCCTGGACGATGTGCTTTTGCTGATCTTATAATGCCCATGTCCCTCCACTTGTGCCACCAGTTCTAGGAACACTGCATCAGGGACCAGGTATAAACAAACACTTTTAACTGTGAGTCATGTAGGTCACAGGAAAGAGCCTAAAGCCAAAAAAAAAAAAAAAAAAAAAAAAAAAAAGTGCTCCTCATCAAAAAAGTGCTCCTCATCTAGGATTCTCACAGCAAAGAGGGCTCCTTTCTTTGAAAATAGCAAGCTGAGCTTCTGCACTGCTTGTTTTCCATTTGAGGCAAGTAAACACGATAGCAGGGCAGAAAGGGCTCCACTTGCATTGATCTTCTACTAATGCGTACTAGGGAACGCATATCCCTGGAAGAGGATTTCAGCAATAAACTTGCAGGAAAAGAGAAGTTTTCAAGTTTAGATAACTGGCAACAGATTAATCAATCTTTCTAATTATTGTCTCACTGGGGTTTCATTTAAAAAGCACTTACATATGTGTTATTAGTTTATAACACGGGGTAGTGAAAAAATGTATTCACTAACAGTTTACAAAAGTTGGAGCTGTAAATCTTGGGGAAAAAAGAGGACAAAGGCATTCTTTTTTTAGTCACATAGAAGTTATTTAAAATATTCTTTCTTGTGGATGAAAATGTTATGGGCTTGACTATTAACAGGGAGACCATTTAGGTAGCAATAGACAGTTTCAGACAGAGAATGGAAGAGGAGAGGGACTTTTTGTATAGATACAAACTCCTTCCTAGTTTGAATGTGATTAACCACTTCAGTAGATTTTGTTGGATTGAAATAATTTGGTGACAATAAGCAGCTGAGAATTTCACAAAAAAATGAATAATTTAAGGCCTAAGTATGTTCTGGCATTAGATAACAGTTTGTAAAATAAAATAGGCAAAAAAAAAACCTGTTAACCCTAGCAGTGCTCAATTTGTCTTTAATAAATATTTTTAAATTAAGAAAGTACTTTTGTAAGTATACACAATCAAAAAACACAAATTCTTGAGTTTACTGGAATGCTGTTCACAACACTGCATTAAATACCTGTACGGCAACCCACACAATAGGAATTGTGCCCCTAAAATATTGAAATCATACTTCTGAGTATTGGTCTTGTAAATACTTGCATTTATATTGTGTCTTTTCAGAGCAAAGGTAACATTTGGAATCCTAATTATACAGAGGAGCAGAATCCATGTTTATGACTTGCTATCTGGCACTGCCTGAAGTTTTTTTTTTGTTCTTTTCTAACACTAGAGATGTAATATCAATAACAAGGTTGTTGAAAGGTTTTTTTTTTAAAAAAAAAAAAAAAAAAAAACAGAAGAGAGTGCAGGAGCTCCCTCTCTTATTTTTCCCTCTTCACTCTCGACTTCTTTCTTCTCCTCACCTGCCAAAGTTTCCTGTACAGGTTCTGATAATGTTTTTTGTTCTACTTCAGGTGTATATCACTCATCTCCTCTAGAAGCTCTTTCCCAATGACATATGCTTGAAGGAGCTTGCTCTGGTTCTTGTGCATTTGCCTTCTTTAGTGCACAACATCATTTTAAGGAAGGCCCCCACACAAGGCAAGTGGAAACACAATAAATGCAGGTTAGTGAATACCATGATCCATTCCAGAAGACAAGCTTTCAGAACAGTTAGAAAAAGGGCCAAAATATTCATGATAGCCTAGCCCATTCAGAAACAACCCTTTTTACAAAACTATAGCTGCTGCCTGTGGAAGCATCAGTCTTAAATGTTGATGCCTCTGAGTATATGGCCTTGACAACTTTGCTTTCAAAGTCCATGCAATACTTGTAAAATGATCTAGTTCTTAAGTGTTGGTTCTAAAAATGTGTGACAGTAGAATTACAGCTTTTTTTTCTGAATTCTGGTAAAGAAAAAAAAAAAACTCAGCAGGCTTGTGAAAGATTACCAATCACTGCTGTAAGAAAGCATTTCCCACTTCCTTTTTTATATCCAAGTGGCATAATGAGCTGTGGAACACATTTCAGTGCTTTTCCCCACATTCTTACCCTTTGGGCAAAGTGCTGAATATGACCAAAATTCCTTCCATATCTTTTTTGAGGATAAAACAGTAAGAAGAAACTAGTTTTCCTTGGATTCTCGTTACCATACTGTTGATATGAGGAGCACCCCCGCTGATGGGGGCTCCTTGGGCCCCAGGCCAGTTGGTCCAACTCCTGGGTTGGAGCCTCACCAAACCTCCGTGGCTGCCTCTCTTTTTACATCCAGTCTAAACAACACCAGCCCATGGTTAGACAAAAGCCACACAGCTCCATTCAGCACCACACCAGCAGGTAACCTCTGCTCAGCCCACAGCAGTGTTCAGCAGGAATGGCCCCGCAGCAGGGACTGTCTATGGCACGGGTCTGTGGTGTCACTTCTCCCTTGTCTGGGCTCACCGCTCATGTGGTCATTAGAAGGTAGGTCCTCATCAACCCCAGCGTGCGGTGGCTCTGGCCACGGTGCACGCAGGGTTTGTGAACTCTTGGGGAGCACCCTGCAGCAAGCCCCGCTTCTGTGGGCTGCACCATGTGATGTCCCGCACTTGCCTGTGGGGCTCCTGTCAGCCTGTCCCATGCCACATGCCCTCACAAACCTGCCTTCCTGGCTCGATCTCAGACCAGCCTTGTCCCTGCTGGCCTGGGCGGTGACTGGACGAGCCCGGCTCCTGCCGTGAGGCCTGCTCTGCTCCCCTTTTGAGGCACTCTGAGGTCGCTCCCCAGCGAGGGCTCTGCCCTTCGGCCCGCCCCGTTCCCGCCAACCTCCCCTGGCACGCGTGGGAGCTCAGCGAGGCATTTGGCTACACATGCTCTGCTTTGCACGTGCTAGAACGGGCCCTTCCCAGGCTTTGAAGAGATGATTCTGGAAGACCAGCCAGCTCTGCTGAGCTCCTTCGCACCCTGCAGCAGCCTTTCTATGGCTCCTGCTAAGCAGATGCCTGAACAAGACAAATCTGCTCTCAAGTAGTCCAGCTTTCCAATTCTATCAGTCACCTTGCTCATTTTTCTCAAAACTTTATCTCCTGCTGCAACCACATCTGCAATCATTGTTCTGTTGTTCGTAGCACATATCACAAAACAAATGCCCTAGCTGAAGGGCTTTTTATTTTCTTTTTAATCTCAGGAGACAAGCCTTATTATTTTATACTATAATTTAACATTTCAAAGATAACAAAGATTTTAAGTTACCTACTCTGTTGAAGTCACCGGACATAAATAACATCACCTCTTTTTCAGTTACTAGAGCAGACCACCAGCTTTAATTAATATGGGAGACGAAAAATAAATAGCCAGGATAATTAATGCATATTTTAATCACAAGAAAATATTTTTGCATTTCATTTTGTTAGTACTATTCCCAAATTCATCGCACAGTTCAGAAGAGTTTTAGATTCTCATAACTTCTTTAATACAGTCCATATAGAATAGCAAAGACTTTTGTTCAGTGACAGGAACTTACATATTACATATGGTAGAGGAAGGGAGAAAGGTAGAGCAATAAGGAGGACCTGGAGACATTACTGCAAAAAAAGCAGCAGTGAAAATTTACAAGCATACACCTTAAAACAGAAGCAACAAAACTCTTAGCCCATAATTGAGGCTGAAAGGGGTCAAATTATTTTCTAGAATATTCATATTATTTTCAGTTCTATCTTCAACTATAAATGCAACATAACACACTTTTCCAGGTAGCTTTCTTAACACATTTGTTTACTCCACTTCAGATTTCAGCAGATGGTACTGAAAGCTCACAGCACACAGGGAAAGAGGGAAAAAACCCAAAACCAGAACAAAAACCCCACAGTTTAAAGACCCTATTAAGGCAAAACTTGATTTTAGATAAGCTACAACATAAAGCAAGCCATGCTCATTCTGCACCTACGTGTTAAGCCTATCACTCACAAATATCATCAGTTACCCATTTTACAACCCTATCTTTTTGTACAGCATCCACATTTTATGGCCCATTTGAAACAGGACTTTTACTCACCTGTCAAAATATTTACAGGCCACTTTACTTCTATCCACATAAGCTGAAAATAATGATTTTTACTACTAACATACTGCCTGAATCAATTATATTTGCTTTTTCTTATGTATATATGCACCTGGGCTTCTGTTGTAACATGAGGATAGGAAGAAGTGTTGAATCACCCACTCCCTCCAATCTGTGGGTATATCTTTAATTACTGCTACAACTGAGTCCAGTTGTATTATACCATCACCAAATTATACCATCATTGCTTACACTGATGTTTCATATTAGCTACTGCTAAATACTGCACATGTACATATACATCAAGACTATTTCTTAGTTTTCAGATGACTGATGCACTGATCTAGTACTTCAGTATTAAGTACCACTAGCTCTTTTATTCAAGTGTGCCTGTGGATATCAATTGGATGAAAATTGTAGTTACTACAGTATATTAAGGTAGTTGAAATATATTTAAAACATACACCATCAGAAAAATGATCAGCAGTCTCACCTTGAAGTGATTTGCAGTGTGTATCACCTGACGTACTGGCATCTGCTGACAAAGTCTGAGCATTCTCCAAATCCTTGCCTTTGGATTTTGAGCCCACGTTTCCAAGAACTGCCTCCTTTTCTCCACTCGAAGTATGCACAGCAGAAGGTGAAGAAGTTTCACCATAGACTCGTTTCAGTACTTTCCTTATGAAGGCTGTAGAATAATAAAACTCTTTTAAGCAAAAAACACAGTGATTTAAAAGTAGTTTAAGTCTTTCTTCACCACCTCCTTTTTTTTTTCCTCTAATTAATAGGCAGCCTTGTCCTCTACATAACAGAAGCTACATTCAGCAGTCGTTACCTCCCACAGGTACTAAAACTGAGACTAATATGGCAAAGTCCTAAACTGAGTCAAAAAAGTATTTTTGAAAAACAGAGTTCACTAACAAGGTTGCAAACACAAAGTCCTCTATCATTTAACTACAATTTGGCAGTAAACTAACACATTACCTTTAGTGATATCTAAGCATGCATACACAATCTTTAAGCTTCTTTAAAACTAGCATCAAAATGCGGGTCTCTTCCATCACAGAGACACTGCAATCAAATCACTCATTAAAATCAGTAAGTTACAGCTATTTAATCATATTTTAAAAAAGTAGGCAGGCACACATGGTAACCAAATTATTTCTACAGAAGTAGTAGCATTCTTATACGCCCCTTCTCATGACATCTGCAATCTGCGACTAGTTACTCAAATGCAAATATCACTTGATTAAAGAAAATGAAATTATGTAAATAATGTAGTATGAAACAAATTATCATAATACTAAGATATTGTATCATAAAATCAAGATATATATCATAATACCAAGATATAATAAGATTTCTTAGTAATACTAAGAAATTGGTATTTATTACAGAGTAAAGTTTTCAAAATTCTATGTGGTCAAGCAGTGGGAAGATCTGGAGGAAAAAAAAAAATACTTGGAATTGGAATCACATATTAAAGTTTGACAAAAAAAATGGGTACGTACTATACAAGTGACTTGATGATAATTCTGAGCAAGATAATTTTCCTGGAGAAGAGGGAGTACATTTTATAGTAGAGGTGGCTTCTATTGCAGCTAGCAGAAACAGATACTCGTACATGTATCGTAACACTTTTCAATAACGACTTTCTTTCACAGCTGAAGTTTAACACTCATCCTAAAAAAAAAATCATCTTCGCTGAGCTGGGAAATCCTTGAACCACTATTGTTGCTCTACAAGTTTCAGATGCAAGACACTTGTTTTAATACTGTTCATAAAAAAAAAAAAAGAAAAAGAAAAAAAAAGGAAAAAGATGGCAATTCCATCATTGGAAACCATTTGAAGCTATCACTTGATCGCTTGTGAACAGTTTTTTTCTCACCAAGAAACAGCCCTGTAAGTCTTAAAAGGAGGGAAGAATGTGTCAATGTGCTGTACTAAAAGAGGAAGAAATGTTTTCTGTATATCCAGAAAAGGCTGAATAATCTCATTTAATAAGATTTTATTTTACAGAGATCAGGATAAGTATTTCCTTATTACAAGCCCTCAGTTAGAATTCAATTCCTTAGACTACATGTCTAAGCACTAAGCTAAGCTCTTGATTAACTTTTTTTTAAAAAAGGTCATCTGTATTAAGGGAAAAGATATTTAGAAGTCTGACCACTAATGAACAGAATTAGAGACCGCAATGGCCAATTTATCTGCACCTTTCAGTACCCAAGAAAATTCCAGATTTTTGTTACCATAGGTGGAAATATTCACAAACACAAGACTCCATCTGACTTCTCAGACCTGATTCTCAAATAAACAAACAAAACAAAAACTATGTCTCTCAAAAACCCCAAATAAAAAGAGGTCAACCAGACATCTTTATCTTGGGGACTAAAGCTTTTAATTTTAACTAGATATTAAAAACGATGGGAAAAATAAAGGGTAAAGGGAGAGATTTTAGGTTCATTACTGTGTACTGTCTGCAGACAACTCTCCCATGTGTTTGTCAGATACAGTCACCTTTCATCTCCCTCCCTTTCTATTCTATAAACTATTTCTCACAAAAAGGGATCTTGAAAGCATCTAAAATAATTCAAAGAATCAATTTAGACTTAACTTTGATGTTTTGTATGCTAAATCTGTAAGCGATTGAAGAAACAACTGATGCAAAAGAAGTCTGTAAGGAGTTAACTGTGACTGTAGCTTTGAGCTTAGACTCCTCCACCTCATTCCACAAATTGGGAGTTCTTTTCTTGACAGAGAAACCTTCATCCAAGAAGTTATCATTAAGATTGTAACTGGTAGCAATTTTAAAGCTAAATCTACAGACAGGAAGAAGAAATAGGCTTCTTTTGTCAACTTTCCACTGTGTCTTGATATGTTCAAAGGACAAAAATGCAACATCCTTTGCATATCAGAAGAGTTCTCCAGGTTTGTGGCCCTATTCAGCTTCATACTTTATCATCAGCATTTGATGATGAATAGTCTTCACTGCTTCCCTTGCCAAGATAGCTGAGAAATTCTGTGCCAGAAGAATCTTCTTTACCAAAATTTAGTAACGGGAGAATGGTATCTCTTTAAAGGATTACAAACTATCTTCTTGCTATCTTTCCATGTGAACCTTGGCAGTCCATACAAAAACTTAGGAGGAAGGTCTTGTTAGACTTTTTGAGCTCTTACTACTCTATATTTCACTGATTCTCTGTTTGGACCCAGTCTTTTCAATAATCATTTGCCTTACAAAAAAGCCTGTGACAAGAGCCAAGCCTGAAGAGACACCTGTATAGAAAGCTTTGCCTAAAAGAGCCCAAATTTATTTTTTCTAGGCTTACCATTCATTCGGTGACAAGAAAAAACCCAAGAGAGACGGCCAGAGACATCCCTTTCCAGTAATCCCAATCCCATTCTGCAGGTTAACACTACTGTTCCCAGAAGAAATGATATGAACAGCAAATGTGTCCTGAATATGCATCTCCTCTTCACCAGGCTCCCCGTGAGGCTGTGAGAAAGTCACAGCGTGCAGTTACTCTCCTCAGAGGATAGCTAGAGGAAACACTCGTCAGCGAGCAGTGCACCAAGACAGTTAAATGACTTTTGCAAATCTCTGACTTTAAAGGAAATTATCCAAGAGGCTGACCCTGGATCCTTTCTCCAAGTACTATTACTAACACTTCAGCATCTTAATGAGCTCTAGTAGCTCTGTAATTAAATTATTATTCAAGCACTTGTGGTGATGAAGCAGTTCTCCCAAAGCAAATGATGATTGAGATACTGATGAACCTATATAAGGAAAAAAGTTTTCTCCAAGTCTGCCAAGGAGAGGCAGTCTCATAGTTGCTACGGTGGATTTTATGGTCCCAGTTTGAATGCGATTTCTCTAGCCATCTGTTCAGATACCCACATGCAAAACCACTGCTGTCTTTTTCTTTTCTTGTTAAATACAGGTTCTTCACTCACATTCATACACAACAGTACAGTTTCCATACATTCATCCCTTCCTATTCTCATACCCATGCTTGACCACAAAAGTTGAATTAATGGTCACCTTTGAAGGGTATGAATATGGAGGAAACTATTTTTTCATAAAAACCTCTCGTGCTTAGAATAAATGTAAGTGGTAATGAGGGATTTATTGCAGCAAACATGGGGTTTAACTGTCAACACCAAAGAACCACTCAGTCTTGTTGGTTAGAGGTTTCAGGCCAGGCATAGAAATAATCTGGCTGGGCTGGGGTCTTTGCCTGCAGTGTTTCACAGCTGGATCAGCACCCCTGTCAGCACAGCATGGGGATCCATGAAGAGGAGCAGTAAATCCTAATACCCATGGCAGGATGGGAATCTGCAGCACAGACCCTGGTGTGACAAGGTACCTGTTTGGAACCAGATGTATTTGAAGCCTCCTGAACAAAGCAGGAGTTGGTATATCCCAGCAGTTCACCTTCCTCAGGAAAGTGAGGCATCAGTATACCAGAGGATAGCTGAAAAACTGAACATTTTAGTCTGAAATTTTAAGCATATTTTAATCGTTAAAAACAAACAAACAAAAAAATCCCTCAGATCTGTCTGTGGCCCAGAATGTTTTCTGGAACAAGCTTGTCTGCCTGTCACTGGACAGGGAAATTAGGCTCTGTGACACATCTACCCTACCACACTCAGCGGCTCTACATGCTACAGAGCAGTACTCTGCTTTGTGTTCAAGCTACTTCTTTGAGCTAAGTTACCACTTACCATTCTTTTTAGATGATGTAGGTTGCTTTTTCCCTTAGGATTTTAATACAGCAAATGCTTAAAGACAAGTCCTAGAACATCTGCAAGTGTTGACTAAACAGTATCACTCCTCAGAACCCTCCTTAACCTCACGTACTGACCTGTGATACTACATAACACCAAAGACGGATGGTACCAACCACTCAGACCGTGAACGACAATTACCTCTTGAGCGGAGACATGCAGTGTAAGAGGATACAAAGAAAATCACCTGCTTCTAAAGGCAAACTTACCTTTTCCTCAAAATAAAAGGATGAGCTCTCACCATACTAGTATCACAGTTAAGGACATGCATTTATTTTTTTGCTGTTGTTTTCCAGTCAAAATAATTGAGGGAAGATCTGCACAGATTTGAATATGTAGTCTTTCAGGAGACCAATCTGAGGACCCTTTTCCACTCCTGGTAATAGACTGAGGAACAAGCATATGCTTTGAATGTGTTTGTGGAAGACTGAGTTGGGTTTTATTTTGAGCAAAGAGAAAAGAGGGATACACTAGGTGCAATCAGAATTTAAGAAAATTGCTGGATTAATATACAGGGCTAATGTGCAAGATACAAGAGAGGGAGTTCAATAACTGAATGAATAAGTTTTGAAGGATGTTCTTGAAAATCTTATTCATTTATCACAAAACTGGGTGCTCCATTCTGGAAGAGAGGGGAAAGTTGGTAAAAAAGAAAGGGTCTGAAAATGATTATATCCAGAACTGAGTCTGTAAAAGAACAGGAAAGAAGTGTGAACAGCAATAAAAGGCCTACTGCAGGGAAGCCCTGCTCTGAGGGGTACTGGGAGTGTATCTCTACTCTTAGAAGAAAACAGTCTCTTGAACTGAAAGCTGAGGAAGTGGAAGTCAGAAGGAAAGGAGACAAGCTAAGAGGTTGGGGGGCAGGCACGAAAGCAAGATGGGTGCAGCTGAAAGCAACACTCACTCTTTATGATCATTATCTCAGCACTGCTTTCAGCTGTCCTTATTTCCCCATAAAATCTGGAACAGCAGATGGTAATCCAAGAAGTTTTGTAGGGCATGGACCAGACAGGAATTACTGAAGACTTAGTTTGCTCAATCCACAGTGCACCTTAAAAAGCTACCATCATATTTTTGGCATAACTCCATTTCTCTGAGGCTCATGACTTCCAACCTACAGAAAATTAAAGATACTTTCTGATTCTGCAGGGAATGAATTCTGCAATCTGAGAAAAGATTTCCTCATAGCTACATCTGCCTCAGCCAAGACATGGTTCGGAACTCCTGGTCACAAAGTGACAACTCAAAAGAAGTTCTAGTTTGCTCTAGTCTAAAGGAACATGGCCCAAGGGCCAAATTATTTTGGAGCTCTGTGTTAGCATTAAAGATTTAGCTACCATTTTAATTCAGAAAAATATGTGGACAAATTTATCCATTGCTGAATCCTAATAAAGTGAAAATTAAACTGTAAGAAAGAAGTGCTTGCTATATATTGAGTACTCTTTCCCCTCCAGTAATCTGACAGGATTTAAAATATTACACAGATGGATTTTCTTTATATTGCAAGATATATACTGCTAAAACGTAAGATTGAAGATGAGAGAAGGAGTAAATTTTCTGTTATTATCAACTAAACATTGCTTATTCTGAACCTTTCTGGATTTGCCAAACCTCAGTGTGTGGATGTGGTGGCGGGTTGGGATTGCAGGTGCCACAGCTGCACTGCTGAATAGATTTAATTCAGTTGAAAATTGTACAGAGAAATGAGACTTAGAATATCATGGATAATCAATTGATACAAAAAGAAGCACTGTTCAGTAATAGCATTAACAGAAGTCTCCAGTCCAAATCCTGGAATTTTAAAGAGATTCTTTGCTACTTTGCTTCAGGGAAAAGAGTTTGGCTGACGCTATCTCCATTTACAAAGTAAGCAAGCTTAAGGAGCTAAATGAAACCTTAGGGACTGTTTATGAGCATCACCAAACTCAGGAGGCCAAAAAAAAAAAAAAAAAAAAAAAAAAGAATTCCTAAGTGGAAATTCATCAGCCAGAGGTGAGGAAAGACTGCTGTATTCTCATTCCTGAGAAACACTGAGTCATGACGATGTTTAAGGTCATGCATGATGCAAATGCAATCCAAGACCCCATAATATTGGGCTGAACATTCTTAGCTCAAGGTCCGAAAATACAAATTAATAAAAGAATCTAAAGAAACCTCACTGCAAACATTAACAACCTTAATCGTATATACAAGCTGGCTGAACTTAGAGTAGGTAGAGAAAAAGAGTTCTTCAGATAATCAAAAGAACGCAGAAGAACAAGATTAGCTTGGACTGTTTAGTCTAAGAAAACAAACACCAAGAGAGCTGTAAGCATAAAAAAAGTAAAAATAAGGGTAAGATTGTACCAAACCATGCCAAAAGTAAATACTGGAAACTAACAATGAATTACAATAATCAACCCCAAAACTTCCTGATGAGCATCTAGAAGTTTTACAACAATCTTCCAAGAAACAGTGAAAAAAAAAACCAAGTAGCGAGGAGTTAGTTTCATGTAGGAGACTTTCCTATCAATACTACAAAACTGCCTGCAAAGGAGAGTGCAGCAACCCAGGAACAATAAAGACACACATACACAGCTCTTGCTCATAGCATTAGGGTGAGATTTTACCCACCTTCCTCAAAGAAATTCCAATGACACCAAGTTCTCTACTTAAAGAAAAGGAGTTATGATTTGGCTTACAGTAGTGGTAAATAAGAGTTTAAAAAGCCACCAGAGAAAGACAGTCATCTATTAAAAGACAAAGTCATTCTACAGTGGAGTATATAGGTCCTATTAGGTGTAAAGGAATGGTAATAAATGTAATGCATTCAGGGGGGAGGAAAAAGAAAAACAGCAGAACATTTCGGCTGAAAATTTCCAATAGTTCTATTCCTTCCTAGAGGAATGAGAGAAGCAGCAGTGAATTGCTACACCTTTTTAACTGGATGTATTTGCTTGCTGCTGGCTTGTGTGTTCAGTCATTAATTAGAGGGTCAGACAGGTTGTACCAAGGCAAATCATTTATTCTCAAGAAAGTTCAGACTCTTACATTCCAGGACAACTGCCTACACAAGTTACCCCAGCTTAGACACTGAGCGATCAGAAAATACCCTTACAAATATTGCGGTCTTCTTCCACCTTGGAAGTGAATCTTTTATATAAAGATTTAAATACACTGGAACAGGAAGCTTTTCTTGCCATTCTTGAGAAGATCTTCGAGCTTTATCAGTATTTTCATGGATACCAGTCTTGCATCTCTTACAGGTGTGAAGTTCACTCAGATACAGCCATGACAAAAGAAAAAATGTTAACTGAACTTAGTAATAGAATTTTTCTTTGTAGTTCACTTGTGTTTAAGGCTGACCAACCTGAGAGCTCTTAAAATAGAACTGCTAAGGCACCATATTTAAGTGTTCTTATACCCAAGTAGACATAAGGCATCATAAAGCAGCGCTCTGTATTTCTCATATAGCAGCTGCTCAACTTTAGCTGCGTTATTTATTGAGCCAGGACCGGAATGCAGATCTCCCAAATCTTCTGGAAAAGGAGGACAATTCTGTTCATAACCCCCAAAATAGAGGCCACTCTTGAAAATTTTCTTTCTCGTCTTGGCATAATCCTGTCGTGAGTGCTGTGCGCTATATATTATGCTTGAATGTATACTATATTTGCGAGATTACAAAGCATTTTAGTGCATTTCAAGTACACCACATGCTGTCTATAAGAAAGTTTCATTTCAATGAAGTTAGAGAGATGCAAACAGCTGGTGCACATTTCAAAAACAGAAAGAACTGCCAAGCTGCTAACTAGTCTCCATTTACGGTCTGCATGTTCTATTAAGCAGCAAGAAGAAGTTGGTATCACTAGAGAGACCTCTGTGTAACTGATTCTAATTTTAAGTCTCACAAAAATTCTCTTCTTCCTTTATCCTTTTGTACCCTTCTGTCTTTCCCATCACATGTTCACATACAGAGAGGCAAATTCCAACAAATTACTGGCTTGCTTTTTTGTTTGGGAGGGAGGGAAGCAACAAAAGGACAGATTCTCCATGAGTACATGCACATCCACATACTCTAGCCACATTCCTTGCTAACACTTACTCTGTATTTGCTAATTTTTGTCAGAATTGCTGCAAGTATTGACAAAATTAACGTTCCTTTATAAATCAAAGCAAGCATCAGCACAACCAAGCATACTGAAATTCACTTCTCTATTTCATGCAACTAAACTCAGTCTATCTGATCTTTTTTGTGGCCATTTTAACATCTTCAGAACTCATTAAAGAACGGATACAGCTCCTCGAAAAATAAGCAGATTCTAAGCAGTAGCAGTACTCAAACCACATTTAAGATAGTGGAAAAAATAAGTGTCAAAACTTCAAACACACACCCAAGCCTCAAATGTTTGGGACCTTGAGTCTGAAGTACAGGGAACTGTAAACATAAGATTAAGAATAGACCATCAGAAACAAAAAAAAAATTAAAAATTAAACAACAAAAAGCATGCACACACTAGTCTTGACTTTTGAAACCTAAATAGAAAACTGATTCAGAAGTGAAACAAGCTCATTTTCCCAGCAGCCACTCCGCCCGCCTCTAAGTGAAGTACTGAATGTTCCTACCCAGCAATGAAACTGAAGCAATAGCAGAACACCCATCTTTCAAGGAATTTGTTGGTGAGGAGAAGGAATCACTATTTTGAGAAGCAAGAACAGTTTGTAACAAGAACCACACCAGTTCCATATGCAGTTCTTGATAACTGTCACGTAAAAAACATGAGGAATAGACAAAGGCATCAGAAGATTAAAAAGGTACCATGTGACTACTATTTGACACAGGAGAAGCAAAGAAAAACGTTAACACAAAGAAAAAGAATACAGATCATGTGCTGGCTAGCGATTCAAACTAAATTAATATCCATTTTCTAGTACATAAATATTAAGTGAACATTACTTCCTGCACATATATAAGCACACTACCTATAATTACATGTCATGATCGGCACGGCAGGGGTTGAAAGCATTACCAAAAATTCAGTTAGGACTCCAAACTGTAAAAAGATGGCATGTTGCATAACTGAACAAATATAATTCTGATCCACATCAAAAGGGGTCCCTTCCAGTTCAATGTGGGAGGAAATAGTTTTCTCAGGAGCACTTCTGTGGGGAATACCTGCTCTTTTGGTTACTTGCCGTAAGTGCTGCACACAGCCCTGCCGTGTTTCTCAACAGGTTGCTTGTTGCCTACTCCAACACAGCATGGATGGCAAGAATAACAACTTGCTCTTCTCATTCTTTTCTGTCCTACAAACAGAAGTCCTTTCCAATAAGGAAAGGATCAGGAAATTCTTCTGAAGCCATCCCATGTGTAAGACACTTTAAAACCTTGTTCCTATAGATGCACAAAAGGAGAGATAAAGGTACAGCAGAACAGAAGAAGATGGAAAAAAACACAGAAGATGATGGAAGAAAGCACAGAAGGAATGAGACATGGAGAATATACGGGCACAGCTTCATTAAAATATTTAGCTCATCTCTATTAGTTCAGAATTACCCTCCAATATGTAAAACCATTTAAGTCCTTGAAGTCTCCTATCTTAATTAGCACACATCTCCTATAAATATCATGTAAAGAAAATTATTATACTGGGTGGTCACAGAATCACAGTGAAGCTGAAGCTGCAAGGGATCTCTGCAGGTCACCTGGTTTAATGCCAATGCTCAAAGAAGGTTCAACTAGGGCAGGTGGCTTTTGGCTGTGTCTGGCTGAGTACAATTCCATTACCCTCTTGCTCAAACATGGCCAAACAGTCCCTCTTGATCAGGGATGCAAAAGGGAAAGAGAGTTAGATACATGGATTCCAACAGAATCTAGGAGATAAGGTATTAAAAATAGAGTTGTATACAGAAAGTGTTAGCCAGTGTTATATTCTTAAGAGTCATATGCTGATGATGGGAATTTGAGGCTGGAGGTAGGATCCATCCGCTTAAGTGACCCCCTACAAAGTTTCTAGGCTTCTCAGTACATTGGAAGCCACATATGCATTGCTTCCAGTCAAAATTATGCATGTCAAAAACAAAACAATAACAAAAAACACAAACGCAGAGGCTATATCTGACAGCTCCAAGGTCTCAGGACCACTGCTTTGAGTGGCAAAAAAAACAGAAATTCTGCACATGTGAATGTGTGTATGCAAGGCTGAGCTCTGGCAACAGCAAAGAGCCATTTAAACATTCACTTCAAGAAGCTTCCAGTCAGGATGATGTAGCTGCAAAGATTATCAGACTTGAGACCCCAGTTCACTCACTATCAACAGATTTAAATCAAAGAGGAAAGGAAGGAATTACCTAGAACAGAACATCCACTGACACCTGAACATGATACTATGTCTGCCTCCTCCTTTCACAGCCTTCCATGTAACTTTCCTGTTTCCAAAAGTGTTCTCAAGCTGCACGGAAATATCAGGATTCCAGGAATGCATGATTATATCCCATACAGTCTGACAGTTCAAAACACTGTTTGCTATATTTAAGGAGGGACATTCTTATTCAAATTGTGAGGAAGACAAGAAGTCATTTTACTTTCCTGCTAGCAGAAAGGTCAGCGTTGCCAAGATCCAACATATATTCCACCATTCCAACACATGTAAACCAAAGTGAAATCATGTGGATATTACCAACAGAACTAGAGGTAATGGCCACAAACTGAAGCACCATAAGTTTCACATGAACTTAAGGAAAATTTTTTTAACAGTGAACAGAGCGCTGGAACAAACTGCCCAGAGAGGTTGTGGAGTCTCCTTCTCTGGAGATCTTCTAAACTCGTTTGGATGCAGTCCTGTGCCACGTGCCCTAGGTGACCCTGCGTGTGCAGGGGGGTTGGACTAGATGACCTCTAGAGGCCCCTTCCAACCTTAAGCATTCTATGATTCTATGATATTAAAAAAAAAAAATCTTCCAAAAAACAAAGTGCAGTATTCTGTCTGTGAGTATAAATGCAGACAATAGAGGCTAAGTGGACTACCTCTTGAAAGAGACACTTGCAGATGAACCTAGAGACTAAAAGGATGTTACAAGATGTTTTTCTTGGTCAAAGAGGATGCTGTGAACGCAGATTGCCCACAGTGCCTTTCATTTTCATAATTTAGACCTAAATCTACCTACAAGTGCATAGCTCTACATATTTAGTTCTATTCTTTAATTTCAGAAAGTCCACCAGCTTCTGAAATTCCTCTTTCAAAGAAGTATTAAATAAATTCTCAGCTTCAAATTTCAAGGTGGAATTCACACTTCCACCTGAATGATCATTAGGTAATCTTGTCTGAGCAACTGTAAGAAATAATTTTCCATAATTATCAGCATTAAAAGACAATTTGTATCTTAGTAAATATAGTATCTTCCCAAAAAAAAAAAAAAAAAACACACTTTGGAGAGAATCCAAATCATTCATGCTAGTTTATTCTAGTGCTTAATCACCTGTGCTACTAAAAATACAAGCTATGTTCATTATGTACATCTGTACAACTTGAGTTTTTTTTTTTTTAAATCTTTGTCCTTCTTCTGCCTCTTTATAAAATAATTTACCAAGTCCTTTTCTGTGAATATCTTTCTAAAAGTTAGAAATCTGAATTCTGAAGAAAAAGTCTTTCAGTCTGGATTCAGTCTCAAATCCCTAATATTTTAGTATTTGTCTTTTCAAACAAAAGGCTTTTCTTAAACAACAGCTGTTTGCTTCCTACTCTTGTTATCCAGTATACATCCATCATTGTGCAAGTCAGCAGAGCTTAAGGAGGGTGGGTGGCTAGTTTTGGGGTTTTAGAATTGGCAATCGAGTAGGAACACTGGGATGAAATGCTGGTATCATAAACTGAATATTTTTAACTTCACCATCTTCTTATATGATTTGTAAATTACACTATCCTGATAAAAGTCAAATGACAGATAAAATGAAAAATGATACATACATTCTTTAAACAGCATATCCACATGTAAGGCGGCAATGGTTCTCACTCATCCAGTTTCACAATTTACTTCACATTTTATTTGACATGATAGAGATCATTTCATTCTATGAATGAAAAAAAGTACTGTCATGTATTCAAGTTGAAAAAGGAGAACTCATACCTACAATCCGGAGACCAAACAGAAGGACTTTCCTTTTATTTGCAGTCACCAAAATTCTGTGCTTGAACTACTTAGGTGTCAGCCATCTGCATCCTTGCGAAGTTGTTAACCAAAATGCCATGGGGAGTTGCACAAGAAACTCAGACACTCTTTTGAAGTCTAGTGCATAATAACAACAACCTCAAGACCTTAAGGTTTGTCTTGAGATGTTATTCTCACTGAAACATCATCTACTAGTGTTCCATGTGCCATCAGGCATTAAAATGAGATGCTAAATGCCCATAATTTATTCTTGTCTGACTATTAGAATCTGATAACTGCACAGTGTGAAAAGGGCTTCAGTTTTCTGATTAATGCAACAGTCCACAAAGTAAAAGGTTCCATCTGTCTTTTCACCTAGCACTATCTCATCTTTCATATAAAGAGAAATCACTCCTTGAAACTTGAGTAATACACAGTCCTCCTAGCTTTGACGCACCATTCAAACAAGAGAAACTTACTTTAGTATACATCACAACACGAGTCTGTAAGGGAGGAAGGAAGGGCAGAAAAGAGTGTAAGTGACACCACACCTCATACTTATTCACCTACGTTAATAGGCAAGTCGCAACGGAGTAGTTATTTTATACTTTCCTCACCTGCAGGAATACAGCTCAACACTGCTCATGGCAATGGCAGGTGCAGAGCAAATTATTCACTACAAAAAAAGCAGGTGTTTGCTTTTTCTCTTAGCTCAGAGAACTGATCCAGCTTCACTAATCTCTGTGCCACACTGCTGCTCCTAATCCAGATGACTAGTGTTAGAGCTGTCAGCACAATCTGCGGGGCTGTGCAGTGTGATAAGGACCCAACTAACACATCGTGCCGTCCCAACTTAATGAAGGTTTGGACATCTCCCACTAGGCCACCTTAATTGCGACTGGAAGCTTCTAGACACCTGACACGACGGAGGAGACACATGATAGAAGCCTCACGGCTACCATAATGAGAACATCAGGATTTTGTTCCAGCTGTTCACAGGATCTCTGCCTGCCTCATAGTAGAACCTTGTCCTAAGAGCGCCCTTAACAAGAGTCCTAGGAAAACAGTATTTCATCACTATTTTGATTTGTGCACATTTTTCTTGTTTCTAACAAAGGTCTTTCTTCTTGTACCATACACACACCACACTAGTCTAACTCAGGTTAGACTATCAGGCACTTTTTGTTTTACTCGTGCTATGACTAATGCCTTACTTGAAGCAGAGATCAGCTACACAAGAGCATAAAATAAAGGGTGCACTAACAGTTGTAAATTTGGTGTTTCCTAAGAGCCTGACTGTTAAATCTCTTTAATCATTAAGTCCAGTTCCCTACTACTGTATCCCCAAACTTTCTAAAATCCATAAAATTCAAATCTTACTTTGACCTAAGGAACACTGACCATGTTTTATGAATGCAAAAAAAACCCAGACATGTAGGTGTCAAACCATAGGTCATATCTGAAGGAGAAGGCTACATTTTTAAACTTTTGAGCAAGTAGACGGAGATTTTTTTTTTTTTTTTTTTTTAACTCTTACAGGATTCTTATTACATTCTAATTTAGGCATCATTGTGTAACTTGTCAGTAAATGTTGTTAACAACAAAAAGAACAGAAAAAAATAGTACTATAATGGCCTGAAATATCACCATAAGAACAGCTGAGAAATAGTGGGAAAGGGAGAGAGTCATCCAGTGTTTAGATTACTGAACAGAAAAAAAAAGTAGAAAATTTAAGAGACAAATTTATCTCTTCTCAAAAGAAATTAAAATGAAGCTCAAAATAATACCACAGGGAAAAAGATGGGTATATTATGCATATGCATGTATCTATCTATCTATATATACATGTATATATATATATATGAACTGGTGGGGCTGCCCCACTGATCACAGGTAAAAATTCAAAAAACAGTATCTCATTTAAATTATTTTGCAAAGGAATCTTCATAAGTTCATATAGTAAAAGAGTGTACGTACAATCAAATATCTTTGTGACCTTCCCCCGGGTGTGAATGCAATACAATTTAACTTGAACATTTGATCATGACATAATACCCAATAATTTCTGCATACCTCCCCATATATACTTGTAATAGAAATTGATACATATATCTCATTGATACTAAAGTACTAGTATTTTCCATAAAACAGGATTTTTTCTTCTAGCTTTTTTTTCTAGCCTGATAGGAGTTTTAATGTAAATCATTATGCAACCCGTAATAGAAATGCAAAAACTTCTAGATGCAGTGTTTTCAATCTTTTGAACTGCAGGCAACTGAAAGCTCAAAAAATAAAAGTAAACAATCGGCCTATTGGATTCTTTTTTGAAAAAAAAAATACTCTATTTTTGACTCTAGGAATCTACTGACCACACAGTTTGAAAACTAGTGTTGTTGAGTGAAGCGCTTTACATGCAAATTGTTTTAAGGAAACTAACCCTGTAAAACAACAGAAGTATCTAGACTTTTTCCTTGAAGAAAAGGAAAAACTCCAAAGTACTCTTAAAAAAAAGTAAATAAATATAATGCCATGGTATGAGGAGAAGTCAAAGTCAGTGGCCTATAATTTCTGCCTTTTCCCTCCTTACCATGCTGGCTGCCTCTCAGATAAGACAACTCATCTCAGCAATGAAAGACCACCTATGAAAACAATTTTTTTTGTTAAACTCTAATGGGAGATTCAATTATACTTGTCCTAATGCAACTTTTATCTTTAATTACAAAACCATTGGTATCAGCAATTTATTTAAGTGCAATCTAAATAAAATTTAGATCTTGGCTACCTGTAATAAGTCTTTGGTCACTGAAAACAATATGTACTACTAATTGCTGCAAAAAGACTGGGATACCCCTTCCAGAAGGAAGGAAACCTACAACAGGCATCAAATTCCAATTCTAAGGCATATGGTCCTTGCTGGTAAACACATGTGTTTCCAAAAAGACATCATTGTGCTTTTAAACAAATGATATACAATCTTTTGAAAAACAAAACAAAAAATCTGTAAGCAGCAAATTTATTCCTAAGAAAAAGAACACTGCTGCATCTGCAAGAACTAAGCATTTTGAAATATCTGAGATTTAGTCATTAAACATTCCCCCTCTCCCTTGATGTAAGGAACTGCAATCACAGTTTCATCCTCCATCACATTTCATACAAATATGAGCCCAATAAACAAGTCATCCTACTCATCACAAAGAGGGTGAGGCAGCATTCCTCGATGCAACACTCTCCATGTTCTTCGGAAACCTTTTCTTATAGTTGTTAATGAGTTTCATTTGACCACATTCAACACTCAGCACCACCTCTCCATCAAGAAGTCTCCTGCAGTACCACTACCCTAGCCCGTGCTGCACAGCAACTTCTGCAGCAGTGCTCTGTATCAGCACCGAAGGCTGCCTGCGTAACCTACAGCACTGCCTTAATTCCACGCTTTAGGAGCTGGAACATCAGAACATTAGCTCAATCATCACCTTAAAGTCTCTACAAACAGCAGTACCAGCTGAGCCGCTGTTACCTTGGAACCACACACACGCTCAAGAAGGAGTGAGCAATACAGCTTTAAAAAGGTAATTGATGCTTATGAACTATCTATCAACCAGACCTGCTAGTTCCCCTAGTCTGTTACGTTGCATCAGGGTATGAAAAATGAAAAATAAACAAAATCACTGTATCTTTGTAATTACTGTCTAATCAATTCCTCGCAAATCGAACCTTAGAGACATCTCACTTACTTATATTGTTACCTTCCTGTCTCTTAGCTATTTAGATTTTTTTCTTCAATTAAGGTTCACTCTACAATCTACAAACTACTCATCAGTTATAGTCCAGTTCAGTAAAAAACTAAAATTTTGTTTTCCTTTCTAATGGGATCAAAATTAATTTGAAGCATCTTCAGCCTTCTCCTATACATCGGACCAAAAATAACCTTAACGAGCAGAATCTGAACTTCCTTTTTCAGCTCTTCCCTGACACAGCTATCTTTTCTTTTGCCTGTAGATTTACACAACATTAAGTCAACTGTTTCCATATATGCCACACCCAACTGCAAAGCAGGGATCTCTTCTGACCTTACTTCACCCCTTATTTTCACCCTGAAGTGAGTGACTGCATGACCTTCTACCATCCTTGTATTCCTTGCTCTATTTTGTTTCCACTCTTAATATTAGTGATCACTCAAACCTTAGCAATGGTTGAAGAAAACATTAGCAACTTCTAACTTTTCACAGTAAAAGACGCTCAGACAGCATGATCATTTTACCTTTCTCTTTCACTCATACAGAAATTAGTGGTTCTTTGTCTTAGTTTTAAACTGTTTGAGTACTTTGGAATTTGCTCTCCCTGCTCTCAGCTCTAGAGTCACCAGCTTATTTACCAAGAGGAGGAAGTCACTAATCTCCTACAGCAGGCACTTCTCTGCCTTCTGGCAAGGGAAGCTGCACTATGAGCACAGCAGTTAGTCCATCCTCCTTCTCCACGGCCTGCACTAGAGCCACAACTGAAACACAGAGTCTACTTCAGTTTTACACTCCTTTCAACAGCTCCCTGCTGCTAGCTAACTGCAGTCAACTGCCAAACATTGTCCATACATCAACCCTTTGTGCTTGGCCATATTCTTGCAATCATATCCTTGCAGGAGGGATTCACATTTCCAGATGCTTAAATTGTTTGGGGAAAACAAAACAACACAACACAATAAGGCAGCAAGTCATGTCAGAGATGGGCGCTTCACTCTTATAGCTCAGCTATACTCAAAACCACTCGGTGCATAAGGTATCACTCAGCAAACACCTTGGTTTGTATTATAATGCTGTTTCTGGGTAAAGGCCATGTATTACCAAGAAAGTATAACAAATCAGACCAAATTCTGCTTGGGTTAGGGGAAAAAAAAAGTGAAAAAAAAAACCTTACCTATTTCAGAACTGTGCTAGCCTGCTCTCAATAAACCAAACTACACGGCCACTTATGGCCAGCAAGAGCGCATGCACACGTACACCCTAAATATCTGTTTTAGAGAAAAAAAAAGGGGGGGAGGGGAGGGTGGCATTAAGAAACTAGTTTTGTTTTCGCTCCCCCCCCCAGGCACCGGGGCCCACGGGGCGCCTCCCCGGGTGCCTGGGCCGGCGGCGCACGGCAGAGCGGTGCGGAGGGGGCACGCGCTGGAGCGGCACAGCGGCCGCCCCGGCGCTCCTGGCCGGTCGGCCCGGCCCGGCTGCTCCGCAGTCTCCTAAGGGCGCCCGGGAGCCACCGCACGCGCCACAGGCAACCAGCTGGGACACAGCAGGGCCCCCGTGGGCCGTTAAACCGCCGCGCACCGGCGGCCCTTAAACGGCCACGCCCCAACCTTTAACTGCCCAACCGTTGGCTGCCCCCACGCGTAGCCCGGCCACCCGGCCGAGCGCGCGCGCGCGTCGCGTCGCGTCCCGTCGCGTCCCGTCCCATCCCGTGCCGTCCCGTCCCGTCCCCGCGCGGCCGCTCGCACCTTCCCTCCTGCTGAGCGCCATGGCCGCCACGCGGCTCGCCCCCTCCGCACCGCCCCGCGCCGCCCGCCCTCCTGGCGGTTCGCCGCCGCGCCTGTCCATCAACGGTTTGCCGGCGCGCTATTGGCGCAGGCGGCGGAGGGGCGGGCCCGCGCCGCCCGGCCCCGCCCACGCCGCCCGCGCCGCGCCGCGCCCGAGGGCGCCGCCAGGGGGCGCGCGGCTGCGCAGAGGCGCGAGCGCCGCCGCGCGCGCGGGGAGGGGAGGGGAGGGGGGCGCGCGGGGGTGTCCGCGAGCGGCGGCGGCGGCAGCGCGCGGGGAGCGCGGGCGGCGGCGCGGGGACGTGCGGGGCGCGCGCCGCTCCTCCGCCTCCCGCCCGGCCGCCTGACCGCCCCGCGAGACGCCCGCGCCGCCCCGCGCTCTCCGCTCCGCGCAGCCCCGCGCCGCGACGCACGCTGCTATGTCAGCGCTGAAAAAGGTAAGCGGCGGGACGGGGTGCGCGGGGCGCCGGAGCCGTCGTGGTGGTGGTGCCCGTCGGGCAGCTGCGCGGGGCTCCGCGGAGCCGTCCCGCGTAAGGCTGCGGTGGCTGCTGTCCGCGGGCAGTCCGCGCCGCTCCGCACCGCTGCGCGGCCCGGGGCCGCCGTTGCGCTGGTCTGGGGGGCGCCCGGCGCCGTAACCTACTTCGCGCCCGGGAGTGCCCCAGTTTTGGCGGCGGTTTCGCTCTCCCGCTGCGCGGCCCGAGCGCCCGTTTCGGCGCGGGTTTGGTCCCCGCTGCGCCCCTGCTGCTGCCGCGCGCGTCTCACGCGCCGCCAGCGGCTCCTGCGGTCCTCGGGGCTCCCCCGCTCCCAAGCCCTGCAGCCCAAGTCCCGGGCTGCAGGCGGTGCGAGCCCAGCATCTGAGTCGGCGGGGCTTCGCCCGTGTTTCTGCGTCCTGCTGGGGGGCTTCGGCATCGGAGCGTGACCGAACCCGAAATACGGGACGCTGGAACTTAGTTAGGTGGCAGCTGGCTGGAAGCGAGTGCGCTCCAAGGCGCTGGTGTCCCCTGGACGCGGCTGGAAAATCCCGGTGCAGGTGACGAGAGATCCTGTACATCCCAGCGCGGGTGACTGAGGGATCTGGCCGGGCTCGGAGACGCTGGTCCTTTGTAACGTGCTCCGTGTTCATTGTACGAGGTTAATGTGAAAAAAAAAAAAAAAAAAAAAAAAGGCAGCTCTGGTGTAGAGCAGGTGAAGATATTTTATAATGCAAATGTATTTAAGATAGCTGCATTGTACAGCCGTGATCAGCTTCCATTTCATCTTGGTGTTTTATCTGGAAAATAGCTAAAATAGGAGTAGGAGAAGTTTTGTATTCCTGTGCTTTCAGCAGTATAGCAATTATATTTTCAAAAGCTATTTTCAGACAGTTTACACAAAGCATTTTCTTTAAAATTTGCAAGTTCAAGTTTTACTGGGTGTAGCAATTTTTACAGCATTCCGACTTTATATTTTTGTACTTGAAGCGTCATGTGTCCCCCAGACCATTTGTCTTGCTTTCCAAGATGTCTGGTATGTGCTTAGAACGGGACCAGAGGATGTTTAGCAGCTTCACGAATTAGAACATTCCGCACTGGAGATTTGTGCCTGAGTGCTGCAGCCAGACCCTGTGTGACCTGACATCATATCCCCAAGTTAAAGAACGCATTATTAAGCCATCGTTCAGTTAAACATGAAGCAAAAATTAGGGCTCTCAAGCAAGTTTGTTGCTTATTTTTAGCTTTTCATTTTAGTGCTATAAAGCGAAATCTGCTTCTAGTTACACATATATCCTGTTTATGGTAGAATAATGCATGGCATACTCCTTGGTTAGCTTTTTTAAATTTTTAGGTCCTCTTTGAAAATTACTTTAGTATTTGGCATAATTATATTAATTATACTAAGAAGGAAGGTGTTAATGCCTCAAAGGAACACTTAAGCAGCAAGCAGAGCCTGCTGGGAGGAACGCGCTGTGTGTTTGCAGTGTCCGTGTGTGTGGAGGATCCATGCCCTGTTGAAGCTCTGGTGATTTTTCTAGTGCCTTAATGGAATTGCCAGTTCTCGTCTACATGGGAAGAAGTCCCACCACTTCGAGAGGTGCTATTACTGCTTATGGCAAGCTATTAAGACAGAAACGTGCTAAATCGAGGTGCACAACACTTTTAGAAGTCTTGAAGTCCCTTATGGTTAACTAATAATTGTATTCTGGTGAGGCCCAATGTATAAAGTAAGTTAATATTAATGAGCATGTTTGCTACCTGAACAGTCATTTTACCAGATCCTCATACCTCCTCATCTCATTTTCACCCCTGGATATTCAGTTCTCATGGTGTCGTAACACCGCGTGGCTCCTGCCCTCTCGATAGCCTCTGTAACAGGTCTGCCCAGCTGCTGGCCGCTGGTCAAGCTGCCATTTCACACTCACAGTATTTTATTTTGACAGTGGATGGACCGATAAAAAGTATTCAAAAATTCTGACTTACTGCCTCAATTTCAGCTTGATCGATAACTTTATCTGATGAAATTATGGAAATTGGGGTACTTTATTGATTGTTACTGTGGTTCTTAGCAAAGGGAGAAAACCGTTATTTTACATCTGTCTTCAATAGCCATGAACATTTTTTCCCCCCTGGTTTGCAATTACACGCAGTCAAAGCAATTTCCCCGTATAGCTATGGTAGTCCTGTGAGTAGTTTTGGTAATAGAAAGAACATTGAAATAAACCCTTGTTTTTTCTCAGGTGTGCCATCAGGGGGCCCTTGCAAACTACATCAGTCAAACAAAACAGCTGCTTCAGTTCTAGTGCATGAACAAGACAATTCTTATTAGCTGCTTCAGTTCCCCACTACAGTGAATTAGTTTATTTAACCATGCATGGTAAACAGAGGACCAAGTAACACTAATGTACCATGTTAATGTTAGCTCATCAATTATGATTGTATTTAAGGGATAATTGCAGTTCTTAGGAACTTAATATATGGACCAAAGTATTCCCTCTGAATCTAAAATGTTACACTTATTTAATAGGTAGTTTTGTTTGAATAACTGCAGAAAAAATTAGTTGAATTTGCCTTGCAAAAATTCATAGGCATCCATGAACCATATGGCTTTCTTACCTCTAGTAGAGAAATACATCTCTGCATGGCAGAGACAATATGTCAACAGCTATGATCAAACGTAAGTAGAAGCAGGCATGGATGAATCAGAATCCCTTTTAAAGTAGACCTGGCCGAGACCACAACTTCGCATATTTCAATCCATAAATATCTCCCCTTAGAAAATTGTATTTCCTGAAAGAGATTATACGTGGCCACAGCTAATTTTGGTCATAGGGGCCAAAATGATTCATTGAAGTAAAATAAGTACTTTTCCTATTATATTTATTTAGGAAATGTCAAGTAGCGGTTTGTGTGTTGAGTACACAGTCATGGTGAGAGGATGGGAAGCATCCCATGCAGTTGGGCTCCTCGCTTAGTGTTTCTGCGCATGCTCCCGCATTTCTTCTCACTTTTTCCTCTCCGTGATTTCTTAAACGTTACTCATTTGCGCCATATTTTCAGTCTGTGATTTTTATGTTTCTATCCCTGCCGATTTTTAAAACTGAACAACAAAATCTTTCCAATATAGAAGGATTCACCTTCATTCCTCTATTGTTGTTGTAGCATGTATTGCTACTATTTAGAAATAATCTCCCCCCGCCACCACACACAGACACTTTTGACAGTGCGGGTAATACATGCACTGTGGTCAGCCGAGATGCTAAAGATTCTTATATTGCAGAGGGAATCGGTATCTGTTCTCTTCAGAAGAAGTAACATCTGTGTCTAGCAAAGTAGACAAATTGGCAGTAATGAAACGGATGAAGAGATACGGTCAGATAGTTTCATAAATCAAAATTGGTAAAACCTGTAGTTTGGAGATGCAGATAGTACTTGTGTACAGGTACACACATGAAGTATACATGCCAGCTTGCTAGAATTCTGCCAATAGCTCCCATTTTGGGGTTCTTCATGAGCGTTCTTCCTCCACGCAGCATCCTTCCATCACTCTCAATCTTGTGTCCCCCCTCTTGAATCCTCATTTTCAAATACAAGTTGGCCACCTCAAAGGAAAGAAAAGAGGTTTCTCAGAATGACCTGTGTGCAGTTTGAGTACTGAACCAGTTATTGCAAAGTCAGTTTTAATCTAGCAACCCCAAGGTTAAGTCTTGATAAAATGGCTGGAAGCAGAGTTGGAAAGGAAAGCATAAAGTTAAGATAATAGAGATTTGGGAAGGGTTGAAGAGCAGTCTCTCATTCAGGGTGTCTGATGCGTGTTCTGCTGTGGAAACCAAGAGGTTGATGCAGCAGCCGTTAGCTCCTGTTGTGCTGCATTTCAGGGAGAAAACCCTCCTGCAGTACTTGCAGAGGCAACAGGTCAGCACTGACGATGAGGATCTAAAGATTTTTTTTGACCTATCTCCTTATTTCCTCTGTCTTTATCTTTTAATTTAGGAAGAGTTATGATATTGTATTTTCAATAAGCTCCAGAGGACGGTGAGAATACAAATTAATTGTTTAAGCCTGTCTGGAATCTAATTGCCCTTAACATGCAAGGACTTTTAATAATCGCTTTCCTACACTCGATTTGTTTTCATGAGTAGGCGGTCAACTGAATTAGTTTGCTTTACTTCTTTCCTTCCTCACAGTAAGTTGCAGTGTGAAACTTTTAATACTTTAATGATATTATATAAATTACATATCATAAAATATCAGCAAATTATTCAGCAAGTCTCATAGTATTGCAACTGGATAGGCTGGCAACTTTTTATAGAAACTGTATCCAGTATTATTAATGATGCAGATAATCAGTTTAGCACTTCAGGAAGCTTTGTCCAAACCATTTCACCATTGCGTTGTCGTTTTTAGAGCTCATGTAGCTGCAGGGATACAGAAGTATATTTTTGTATTATTGTGTGTTTTATTGGTGGTGAGGAGTGGAAAGAACTTCCCAGTTTTCACGCTTTCTTTCTAGCTTCACAAGTAGCCCGTAAAAATAGCACAGAACAAATAGTTTCAATAGCCGCAAGTGGGAGGTTATTTTTGACCTTGTTTTTCCCCCTGAATGGCAGGCAATAGAGAAAGAACCTCAAGAAGTTACTATGCCATTTATTCTTTTATGGTGATCTATAAGTCGGGGGGGGGGAGAAGGAAAAAAATCCTAAGAAAAAAACCACCCAGAGGATCTTTCACTCTCACCTTCTTATTGATTTATGGCTTAATAAGTCATTGGGACATAAAGCTGCAGAATATAAACACTCCTACTCAATCACATTTGTCTAAACAGAGCAAAAGTAAGGGGAAAGATGATGCTTCTGCTTTGTTCATGTGAATGAAGTCAAGTTCTCTTTAAAGATAGGTACAAGGCCTGATTTGTGTCCTCTGCATGCCAAGAGATTTCACAGAGTCACAGAATGGTTGAGGTTGGAAGGGACCTCTAGAGGTCATCTGCTCCAACCCCCCTGCTCCAGCAGGGTCACCTAGAGCACGTGGCACAGGGTGGCATCCAAGCGGGTTTGGAAGATCTCCAGAGAAGGAGACTCCATAACCTCTCTGGTCAGCCTGTTCCAGTGCTCTGTCACCCTCACAGGGAAGAAGTTCTTCCTCACATGGAGTTGGAGTTGTGTTTCAGTCCTGTCTCTGGCCACCACCAAGAAGAGTTTGGCCCCATCTTCTTTACATTCTCCTCTCAGATATTTATAGGGATTGATCAGATCTCCTCTCAGTCTTCTCCAGGCTGAACAGGCCCAGCTCGCTTAGTCTTTCACCTTAAGTGAACAAGTAATGAACAAATTCTTTCATTTTAGCTATTGATAACAATAATCTCTGTGATAAGCAGAAAAGAGGGCAGAGCTTGCTTGTCTTCCTTTGATCTCGCAGGCTTTCACATCCTCTGTAGTTGAAATGACAGTAGGAATCTAGGCCTTTATTTATTTATTTATTATACTAGAAGAGAAGTTAAGTTTTTTTGAAAAATTTGGGTATCCGTGAATTCCCTATTACTCCCTTAACCTGGCTTTATCATGCTTACATGATGTAGGTGAAATTCGAGGTAGGCTTTGCAATGCTTATTTGTCTTGCCCAATTGGGGCATGGTGACGTTGTGTCGCATGAAGGTGTCCTGTAGGGGAAAGGAGTATTAATATCCTCGAGCTGGGAAGACTTTGGGCTCCCATTGATAAGAATGACATAAGGTTCACCTTTCCTGTGAAGTAAAATTCAAGCCTCTCTGATGTTTCTAGTTCTTTCTGGCTGTGGAACATAGAACTAACTTTTTCTTTTCTTTGATAGTTACTTGTGGCTTTGACATCCAGCATCTGGCCTGTTTTGTGGTCCGTTCTTTTTCAGGGTTATCTTTGCCATAGTGTTTTACTTAGAAGTAAGATGTTTTTAAAATCGTACTGTGTTGAATGCTGCAGTTATACATTGCAATTTGATTTTGATTTTCAAAAGTTATACATTGCAATTTGATTTTTATTTTCATTTTTAAAACATCTTAGGCATTTAAGGATCTCTTTACAAGTAGTGCCATTTAGGAATAGTTTTGGAATAGTTTGTATTCATGCCTCAAGTATAAAAAAATACTTTTTGAATATAGACAAATTATTGGATCTAAGAGAATAATTCTGATATAAAAAGACTTACTGAAAAATACCTAATGTAAGTAATGTTTTATTAGTAGCTATACTGTATCTCACTTTTTATTGGTTATGCAAGAAGTAAGTGTGAAATGTGAGCTGTCTCAAAGTATTTTTTTATAAAGTTGAAGAGAGATATAATTAATTAGAATATCTTGATCTTTTAAAATAGCATTATTAATATGAAATATAAAAGCAATTTTGTAACACTTTTCTTAAGGGTAATTTAGAATTTTACTACTTAAAATTGTCATGTATATGATCTTTCTAAAAAAGAAAGCTGCCTTGTCACTAGATTATTCTTTCAGCCTTATTCCTACTTCTGTAAGTTAATAAATGCTTATAAAACACTGACCTCTCTGAGGAAAACTTGGACTACTTACTATGCTTCAAGATCTGAGCTGCAATAAGACTTATTTTGTGCATTATGTGCCTTATGCGGGCCATGCAATGTGCTTTGACCTTCGAAAATAATGAAATAGATGAGTAAAACTTTGTGATAGAACTAAATAGTTAAATTCAATATTTTGAAGGTTTCTTACATTTCTTTTCAAAATAAGAAATGTTACATTAATTTTAGATGCTTCCCAAAGAAATAAATTGTTAAAAGACACATGGATCAGTTGAAATATCCTTAGATCAATCAGTGAGCAATATGTGAGCAATATCTTTAGATCAATTAGTGAGCAGTATCTTCAGCAGTATGTGTTCATTCTTGAGATCATTTATAGTGCAGTAATGTTATTGTTTTTAATTTTTTTCTTTTTTTTGCCATACATTTCATTCTTCCTCTTACTAACAACTCTATTGGTAAACAATAGTTTTTTTTCTGGTGATTTAGGAGATTATACATAGCTTAATAAATGTCTCTTATGATATGTTAATATTACTATCTTTTAGACTAGGCACATCCTTTTTAAGGTGGAAATCATTCAAAACACTGTTACTACAAAGCAAAATTCTACTCTTAGATACTCTTTTCAGTGTATAACTTAGAGTATACTTTCTTTGCTAACCAAAGTCAGGTCTCCCATTGATTTCCTGTGATTTCTCTTTCTTTTACTTTGTAAAATTGTCATGAATTACAGTCCTACAAAAGATGCAGAAATATAAAGCCAAGAACTGCAGTGTATACCACTCTTTTTTTTTTTTTAAATCAATTAAATGCAAAAGATTCTCCTATGGAGCTGTATTATATTCAGCTTCTACAGCCTTTTTCAGGGATTGCCTGGCATCTCTTTGTACATAACCTGCTATTTTGCTGTGTACCCAAGTAATAAAATACTTTTTGTTTTCCATGCAGTTTTTTATGCATTTCTTTAGTTTGTTTTAAAATCATCTTTTCCATCTGTTTTTTTTTTTTAATTACATTTTATTATTTCAAAAGAAAGTGGATTTCTTACTGGCTTTGATTAATTTTTATCTAAAATGTTCTGATAGTTTTCCATCTGTTACCATACAGCATGTACGTGGACACTGAAACCTATCAAATGTGATCTCCAAGAGACTAGAGAATGTGTGAAAACTTACATTGTAATTACAGTGTTGGAAGGCAAAATTTTGCTTGCCTGCTTGCAAGATGAGTGCTACAAGAAAAGCTTATCATGTTAAGGTTTCTATTTCCATGTATTTCATTTCCATGTGCTTACATTGAAATAAATCTGCTAAAAGGTCACATACTAGATTAAGGCCATGTTAAGGTTAGAAAGGTAGCCAAGGTGGAAGATGTTGTGAAAGGGGGGAAGGGAAGCATTGCAATATTGTTTGGGACTAGAGGAAAAGGAGGTAAAGTATCAAGGATCTAGAGGAAAGTGGCTGAATCTGGTAGGAAAACCAGTGAAAAGATCATAAATACTTAAAAACTTCAGTATTTTTATGAATGCAAGGTAAAGCTGCGCTGACCATGCAACCTGCAACAGCATCAAATAATGCACTGAGATATGTAAAAATGCTCTGTTGAGCATCTTTGAGAGGTAGCAAACAGGTTTGTTTTCAGTGTCCTTTACTTCAAAATTAATTTACCCGTAAAATAGGCTGCTTGGTTCAAAACAGATATCCTGAAGGATATCTGTTACTTCCACTGGAAACTTGTCCAATGGAAGCAAAGCAAAGTTTTCTTGTTTCTGGATTTGGAACACAAGGAACAGAAGGAAGAACTGCAAGAAATACCAAAATGAACAGCAACTTGTGCTAGTGCAGGATGTTCTGCTCATGAAAGAATGACGGATATGCTGAAAATGTTACTCAGTGAAAACTTCTTGATGCTTTTCCTTTAAAACTGCATGTATGAAAGTTTTCATTACCATCCATTATTCTTATCATATAGTCATTCATTATTCTCATCCATGTATTATTATATTTTGTTATAATCTCTATCTCTGGTTTGGTCAAGAGGATTTTTTAGTGTACTTAGTTGACTTATTTTTCGTATTTTTTAACACAGTGCTATAAAAAACATATACTGTAAATTTATTAAAAAATAAACTTTTAATGTAAGTAATAGTGATTATACTGAAGTATTTACATATCCATCCTCAAAGGAGAGTGGAGGAAGAGTTAAGAAGGCAGTTCTAGGAGTAAGTTTTGTACCTTTTTAGTATCCTTAGATTTCACAGATATTTTAACAGCAATTTAAATATTTCTGTGGGGAAAAAAAAAAAAAACTAAAACAGCTGAAAATCACAAGACAAGGTAGAATTAACAAGTTAATATGAAGCAATAACAAATTAGTTTTAATACAGTCATTATGAAGATGAATTTAGTAATAATTTTGCTTTGTCCATCTGGAGATCTTTAATTGTTTCTAAGTGTATGGGAAAACTCTCCTGAATTAAGAGGGTAAAATGAGATAGGCCGTAGTCCTGTAGAAATTGAAATATGATGCAATATCACTTAGGGGTTGTTCATAAAATATATTTCTTTCTCATGCATGACTTAAAACCTACATTTTTACTCAAAAGTGAATTCAGAGAATTTCCTGGAATGTTGTGTGCATAAACAGGTAGCAACAATGATAAATGAGCAACACTTCCGCTGCTTATTTTTCCTACAGACATTTTCAACAGACTACTTGGAAATTTCAGCTGTTGGGGGAGTGGGGTACTTACGAATTCACGGAAAAACACAGTCCCGCTGCGTTGCTACGTGCGTCTGGGTCTCCAGCTGGTTTCTTGGTGCCTCTTCGAGGACTAGAACATGCTGGAGGTGCCGCATGCAGCCACGGCTCTGGTCATTCCATGGAGGCCGCATCCCCAGCACAGAGCCTGGAGCATTTTAGGCCCTCTAGGATCACCTTGGGCCCCAGCCAGTGCCCTGGGGCTCTCCTGAAGCCCCTGCGCTGCATCTACCAACCTGCTGCACATCTGCCAAGCTCAGGTGCCACGCACATCTGCCAAGGCTTCTCGACAGCCCTGCATGCCTCATTGCGACTGAACCTTTCTTCAGGCATTGGCTTTGCTGAAAAACAATCTTCACAGCAAAAGCAAATTCGAAGTGAACTGATGCTAGACGTTTAAGCGCATTCATGTTTATTATTAGGTATAATAAATGAGCACACAGAGAAATGTTCTCCTGATATAACTGGAGAACATTGTGCTGCCTGCATGTGAGCTTTTGGTTGCTCAGACTTCAGTTTATTTGTATTTAGTTTTCACAAATTAGCCTACTTGGCAGAGAAACATAGCCACTGCAAATACCTGAGATGTTAGGATTCAGCCATTGCATTAGATGTGAATAAGAAAGCATTTACCACTGAATGCGAGTCTAGGCTTTGGGGCCGTGATTCACTAAGCAGTGCCTAAGCATGAGCAGTGCTGTTGACTCCAGGATTACGCTTGGGCTGTGTCATACTGCCATTCTTTTCACTGTGGCTTTATGCAGAAAGAGTGACTCAGATTAGCCCTTTCAGCTAAATGTGCTTTGCAAAAATAATTATCTGCATTGGGCACAGACCGAGTATGGGATTTTCAAGTCCTGTAAAGAGCTAAGGAAGATCTGAAGAAGGAGAGTGGCCTTGGCTAGGGACACGCGCCTTCTCCTCGGAAGACGCTGCTTTCAGGCCATGCTAGCACTAAGCAACACGCAGCAATTGCCAAAAAGCAATTATTTCAAGCAGTAAAGCCTTGCAATGGGGGCCTGGGCAGAGCCTGCGCCCGGGCGCTGCCGTCCCTTCAAGCCGCGGTGCTCTGGGAACATCGCAGTCAGCACTCTGCTTTGCTGATCCCCCAAAATGACAGGGAAAGAAAAGGAGACAGGTTTTGCTCGGTGTTTATCCAGCCCAGAGCCACGTGCGGTTTTCAATCATTTTTAGAAATTTCCTCTGAAAGAGCTGGCAATGCATGATCTATTTTAAATACTGCTTCAGAAGATGGAATTATTTTTGGTCTGAATGAAATCAATAAGACAGTATTAAGTGTAAGGTTAGGCTTAAGTGAACAAAAAATAAAACAAACCAGTGACTCTCAATATTTAGTTGACATAGTTGAGGGCAGGTGTGACAACCTTTATCATCTAATATCTGGCTTTTGTAAAACAAATAGCTCATTAAAGAAAGCAGGAGGAGCAAAACCTTCTCCCACTTAAGTCCTTCAGAGACATATGAATAAATAACAGTTGCAATTTGGTTCATCCTCGTTTATTCCAGACTTTGCATTTTTCCCTAATGCAAATAATTCCTGACCTTATTCACGCGTGTGCAAGGAAATCTTCCCAAAATGGATCTGTGTGGCCCCTCTGAAGCCAGGTGCCTGTAAAATCCCAGTTTGTCTCCTTGTGCTGTTCCAAGCTCCTCGGTACTGGTGCGGCACAGTGTAGCTCTCCAGGCTCCGGTGTGTTGAAAACACCCTCACAACAGCAGTGTTGCCTGGTAGGAAGCACTCCTTTCCCGTGCCCCTGCTCCCATGGTCAGACCTGCTGCCGTTGCCGTGATTTTCAGGCAGGGCTGAGCTTTCCGTTCGGTGCAAAAACTAGCGCGGCTTTCCCTGTCCGGCCTTGCGCCTTGCGGTCTCTCTGCTGCCTCCCGCCTCGCCATCCGAATTCTGATGCTGTTGGTTGCTTCATTTGATGTATTGAATATTGTCTGGAATAAATGGGACCATTACTCATTATCTGTGAATAATGCTGATCCCATACATACAGTACTAGGAAGTGTTGCCTAGCAAATTCTGTGAGTCTTGATGAAACGTGTTAGCTCCCTTTCATAACTTGTGTCCGTTATTTATCACAGTATTTGATTTATTTTACATGCTTTTGTGATCTTGATTCTAAAGAGGAAATATGGTCAAATGGATTGATTTTTTTCTTTGAGACTTTTGTCTTTGGACATGAGATTCATTTGGTTAAACGTGTGTGTTGAAGTCGTTTCTGTCTGAATGGTGACAGTTACTGGTAACTCTTGGTTTCTGGCACGTGAGTGGGTTCAGATCGGCACCTCTAAGGGGGTAATTCAGTCCTGAGAAGTGGCTGCTATGTCAGCACAGGAGCCTGGAATGACTGGCTCAAACATGGATTTCCATAATAAAAGATGATGAATTGTATCAGGGAAATCTACAGCTAGTCTCATTTTGGATATATTCCCATCGAATTTTGGATATGCAGTTAAATAGGTCTTGAATGAATGAATCTTTTAATCTCAGTTTCTCACTGTTGCTAAAGATGCTTTTAAAATCAGCACCTATGAATAAAGATATCTAAAATATCTGATTTGCATTAGCGTAAGACTGCAATTGAACACACTATTATCATGTATTGAATTCTCTTCTGTGGCAAGTGGAAACTATATTATAACATTACCTTAACTTTGAGCTGTATGCTCAACATACACATCCTTATTTTTCAGCAGAAAAATATCTGATTTAGGGTAATTCCACAGGAGCAGGGTTTGTGTGTGTGTCTGTGGCTATATCTTTGCCTGATCTTCTGAGATACGTAGTGGTTTTATCCTTTGCTGAACAAAGGTAGGTTGCATCTGGAGCTTACTTAGAATATGCCAGTAATAGCAGTTGTTGGTAACTATTCTATTTCTTATGAGTACGTGATGTGCTCCTTCTCCCTTGTGAGAAGGAGTGAGAAGCCACACATGTTGGTATCCAGGAAGTCTCAGCATCCTAATTGCTCTCTGTGGTTAAGTACATAAAAATGTCAGATGCATAAAATGTTTTGGCCTTAAGAAAAGTAGATGGGCAAAGAAATTGGGTATGGTTAAGAATTCAGGAGTGTAAGGCAGCAGTGAAAGTGTCTGCTTATGATCCTAGGCTTCGAGGATTGGTGAGTGAAGTTTAGCCTCTAAGGATAAGAAACTTAAGAAACAGGTGTCAGTGTTGCCTTACCAGCTGTGATCGAATGGGGGAAATTTGATCCCCAAGCTCTTCTTAACATGAAGATTTATAAAATCATTTTTAGTTAAAGGAAGTCGTTTATATTGGGTTTTAAAAGGATGTAAAGTTCTATTTCCCAAATCTACAAACAATTTTTAGAATTGATGCAAAGTTTCTCTCGAACAGACTCAGTGTTAGAAAGTTTCAGCTAAGAATGCTTGGAGAGATTCAGACTAAGACTTTTCATTTTTTTATATGTAAAAGAAAAAGATTATGCCAACACACGTTCTCTGTGTGAAGACCTGGAATACCTAAAAAAACAAAATGGATGATGTTGGCACTGTTCCATATGGAAATCTTGTAAGTCATTGTACTCCTGCTGAGTTTATCATCCTCAATAGAATATGTTCACACTTAAATGTAAAGCTTTTTCTGTTGTCCTGTCAAAACAGATTTTGTGATTCTTCACTCAAAAAGCTTTATAATATATATATATTTTCTTTAATTAGAAAAATAGTGGTTTTTTTTTTCATCCTCTAGAGAGCCTGTATAGCTCTCAGCTAGCAGCTGGACTCCACTCTTTCTTAGGTTCTGTGTAATCTCTGTAATCTCTCCTAGCTTCATACAAGGCTCTTGAGTAGTTAGGTATTCTCAAAAGGCATTAGTCATAGATTATTTATACAACTGACTCAAGCCCTACGTGTCTAAGCTGTGTAGCACAGGCAGCAGACCAATTTAGACGATCAGTCACTCTGTGTGCAATAAACGGAGGTATCCCACTGGAATTTCAGATGTTTTGGGTTATCTGAGACTTTCGCACAGTTTACAACAAATGACGTAGGACCTGCAGAGGATATGTGCTCTTCTAAAAAGGCAGCTGGTACGATACCCAAGAGCATCTCCAATAACAGCAGACAGTAGTATGTGGGCAACTGAATCGAGCTCCCTGTGTCCCCATTGACTCTAATAGGACTAGCATAGAAGGCGTTTTATTATCTGTAGACACATCAGTTTGGGTATTGTAGATCTGTGAGTTGAATTCCACCTTAACAAGACTTCAGTATTAATATAACATGATTTTCTTGTTTGATTATTTGCCTGTGGCAACTCAGAATTTTGTTGTCATGTATATGAAAAACTACTAGTCCATCAAGGGAAGAGTCCCATTCCCATTAACTAACCCTTCTATTGTCTTTACCTATAAACATTACTCAAGCTTTTCACTTAAGGCCAAAAAATTCCCTGCTTTCTACTTCTTCACTGTCTGATGAACCAGCGTTCCAGTAGGTCGGACTACGGTTGGAAAGTCACATCTAATACGTCTTTGTTTAGTCGAAGCCTTCTGTTCCTGAAATGTCACTCCAGTTTTATGAACCTCAGCTGCATACAGTATGGGAATCTGAAGTTTACTGTGACCTTGTTATCTCTGTACAACTAGGTTGCATGAAAAGTTGGGGCAGAAGTCCAACTCCATAATAACAACAATACTTCTCATTTCTAGATCACCTTTTGCCTAAGGATTTTAGTGGTTTGCAGGCATTAATTAACTTCACAACAGAGTAAAGTGTGTACTGCTAGCTTAAGCACATGCCTGTGAGAATGCAAAAGAAGCAATGAACTCTTCCTGAGAAGCAGGGAAAATCATTCATGCTGTTTACTTCCACTTCTCTAGCTGGTGCTTCTTCTCTAATCATTGGAAAACTGGGAAGATATGCTAGTCCATCTAAAATAATAAGTACAGGGGTGTTTTGCAGCTGGAAATACTGCAAATGGGGGACTTGATACATATTTCTTATTTGTATTTATGTTCTATTTTACTCTGTGTATGCAATATATAGAATTCATAAATTTCTCTATTAGAGCTTGTTGCTCTTGGATCAGCGGAGATCTAGACAGTGTAAATGCAATTAATCTTATTCAAAAGTAAAGTTGTGTGAATAGATCAAATGAATCAAGCCTTGGAATAGCTTACCTACACTGACTATAAAGGAACCCTGGGGGGTGAATAATTCAGATGTAGGAGAGCAGAATCTCATCCTACCTGTTCTGTGAGCAAATGTGCTATGATTCTGTCTTTAAGAATATGCATTAAACTTTACTGTGCTACAGTTAGCATGCCAGATGTAGGAATATCTTAAAATAAATCTGTTCTAAGCATTTACCACAGATTGTCATATCAGAATTTTCATTTAATTAAGAATACAAAATAATTATTTCCTCATTTTATACAAACTCCAGGCTGGATACTGATTATCTCTGTATGGGTCATCCAGAGCTGCAAGAAAGGAAATGAACAAAATTTTCAGTGTAGGATAGAGGAAAATTCTCAGACTTCAAAATTCAATTCATCTGTACACTTCCTTAATGTTATCTGTTGGCACTGTTCAGTTTCCCCACACATAGTCATCCAATCCCATACTGGATGCCTTTGAACAATTTGATTAATCTCCAGATGCCACTTTAGAAGGTCTTGGTTCCTTTGTAGAGTCTGTATCGCATCTGCTAGTGTGTGTGTCGAGTTAGATCTTTCTCCAAAAGATATCTCAAATAGCACTAGACACCTAAGTTTAAGCAACTAGGTTGATTCTTAGATCTCAGCACACAGGTTTTCACACTTTGTGCATCTGTAGGCACAAACGTGTAAACAACTATGTTTGGATTTCTTATTCACGTCTAGAAGAAAATCATGTTCGGCCTTGGTCTGCAGCACTGAGAGGTTCTGAGCAAACATGGATGAGCCACACTGGAACTGTGCAAATTTACTGAGCTGAGCTGATATCCTGACTATCTCTAGTTTCCTTCTGCCCCATTTATTTCACAATCATGCCTGATTTTCCTGTTGGGAAAATAGTCTTTTAGAGTAAATAAATAGGATTTATGGAACATTTAGTGTTATTCTCTAGAATCAAAGTTTCTTTTCTTGTGATAGCTAGATTATAATATTCTGCTTCATAAATTAATCCAAGAATTGTCTTATTTTAATGGATTTTCACAACTTTCAAAACCGCCACTTGGAGACTGCTTCCTTTTGGAAGACAGCAGATCCCTGAGGAATCCTGTGAATGACAATGTTTTCTGCCAGCTTTTATTTTACTGAAAGGAATGTCGGTAGTCAGGAGTAGAGAAAAAGAAATCCACTCTCAAATAACCAGCAGACAAAAATACCCCCCAAAATTAAAAAGAAACACCTTAAAATGCTAAGAATTTCTTTGTGTGAGACTTTAGTAATTTTGAATCTATGGAGTCTGCGTCACTGACATGAACAAATTGTTCAGTGCTGAATTCCTTATGTTTTTCTTTTATAAAAATGTTACTCACATGCTGATCACACTGTTTACTGGTAAATTGTCTAAAATGCCATTATGCATTTGAAAGCTAAATAATTTAAATAAGAAGAAACAGCATGTTGCTAATTCACATTGAACTAGGTGAATATTTAAGCTCTGCATTAGCTGTGAAGCCACAAGTGGTGCATTGTGGGACATCCACAGCATTTATAAAAGTGTTCATAGGATATGATAAAAGTAATGATAAGCATAAGTAATATAATAATTAATAATAAGTATGATAAGTAAGGCATGGGATATTTTTCCTAAGAAACATATATTATAAGTAAGTATGGTCAGTCCTTCTGTAGAACTCAGATTTCCTGAAACCTATTCAAGTGCTGTACCCATAAGGCACAAGTATTTAATATCTTAATATTTAAAATTGATTGTGTATTTTTAATGTTTTAATGTTTAAACTCAGGGAAGTTCAAATGTAACCTCTGAGTGGGAAGGAAAGTCCATTCGCACCAATCCTGATTTCGTAGCAGCTCCAGAGCCTTTTGTCTCGCTAATGAAAAACGACTCAGGGATTCCCACATGAAGGGGCAATTAAAATCTATGAGATTTACAGAAAGCGTTTGAGTTGTGTTAAGAGTCAGTGTGAATCGAGATGGAGAGGACAAGTGTGCATTTGCTTTACCTGTAGTTAGTACACAGTAGCACACATTCACTGCTCAGAAACAGTGTAAACGACATAGCTAAATGGAGGGATGACTAAGAAAATGGAAAAGGAAAACCTGCTCTTCTCTAAAAGCTGTGGGGTTATGTGGGGGCAGAGCTCTGCGCAATCTAGTAAGTCCAGCCGTGTCTGTGAGTGCATGTATTAAATAGCGCTTTTTATGATTTTTCCTGCCATTTCTGCTGACTCGCATAAGTGCTTGGCCACGATGTGTCTTGAGAAAATGCGACTCATCATGCATATTCGGAAATGAAATGCCTGGCATTTAAGTAAAGAGATAAATATAAGAAATTAAGAAATAATTTCAAAGCGAGCATATGGAAAGGAAAATTTTATTACATTTACCACTTAACTGTGAAATTTATTTGAAAGCTTTAGTGTCTCTAAAGACACCAAGGCTTATAAGACAACATACAGAAATTCTGGGATTAACCCATCTCTTTTTTTTTTTGGTGAATTTAGACACTGTGGTTTTCCTACAGGAAAATATCTGTTTTGCATTTGAGGGGACATTTTTACTTGGGCAAAGTGTAAAATCTGACCAGAATGAAATGACAGTATATTATATTCACTTTACCCTCATCTAGAAAAATAAATAAATAAATAAACAGAGGATAAAGTGAGTGGTTTGTTGTGTGTAGTCTGTAGTTATGTGTAGCAGTTTGGTAGTTTCTCATGCCAGTAGTGGGATACTAAAAACAAAGCCTTGCGGTGTTGCTACTTATAAATAAAAAGCAGAGGTTGCATTTTGAAGGCTTGGGATTTGGAACTGGCAGATTAGCAAAGCTACAATTCTGATAATAATTTAATTAGGAGTTTTGTTAATCCATATGTGCCAAGTTGTTCTTTTTGTCTCTTAAAATCTTTATATCAAGCATTGTTATCTCACTTTAAACAAAAGAAAAAAGATAGATCCATCTTTTTAAATATTTTATTGTGTCTTTGTGTGATTTAATTTAAATAAAGATATTTCTGTCCTAAATGGAGAATGAAAAGCAGTAGTACAACCTCTTCACTTTCTATTCTATTCAAATTTTATCTCTAAATTTACATCAGGATAGTAAGTAAGAACCTACAGTGCAGATTTTGAAATCCAGAATGAGAATGACTCTTGTAAAACATTGCTCTAGTAGAGTTAACAGCCCTTGTGAAAATCAGGAGCTGACAGAAGAAACCTGCTTTAGAGAGACAGGGAAGCAGTTCAAAATAAGATATTAAGAGCTTAATGCAAGATTATTCTTCATCAAATGGCAGCTTATAATGTCTAGAAAACCTTCTTTTGCCTCGCTTTTGGCTCTGCGCCTCTCTCCTCTTTTCCATTTTTACTGTTTTTACTTCATTTTAGTGTAGTCCCACCTTTGATCACTCCATTTGCATTCCGTTCGTGCCTCCCAGCCCTTGCTGCCCTCCTCCACTCCTCCATGCCTCTGTTTCTGTGAATTTCACTAGGAACGTTTCCAAGAGCCCCTAAATTCTAGTTTTTCTCCTAGAGTATGTGCTGTTGGAAACACAGTTCTGTTGGCTTTTAGGGATTTGTATTTCAGTCATTTATGAGCAGCTGTCATAGGTAGGCCCGAATTCAAGATGGCATGAGAGCAGCTGACTTGAGGAGGAGACGAGAACCCAGAGGGAGGTGGACGTAGCAAAATTCAAAAAGCTTCACTGAACTGACCTAGACTTTGAAACATTTGTGTGATTTCGTCTGTATAATCTGTTCTAACAGATTCAATTTGTAATCGGTTAGTTTCTTGTTTCTAGCCATTTGCTGATCAGAAATCTATGGCTCTCCTGAGCATTAGGTAGAATCAGTGAGCTCTTAGATAGTGATAGTGGTTTCATAGAGTGATCCTGATACAGCTTCCAGTCAGGAGGGTCTGAAAGTGTCAGCTGTTGAAAGGCAGCAAAGAATCATTCTGTTGCTTCCCTCTCTCCCTAAGTGCCTCCTGCTAACCATTGGTGAAAGCAGGACACCGGTGTTAAGTGGCTTCCTGGTCTGAGTTAATATATGTTAATCTCTTAGGGGATATGGGCATTAGGCCAAATCCTAAATTAGTAAAAATTCTTTATACTTGCATTAAAGAAATTACAAAAATTGAGGTTCTGTTTTAGTGTGACCTGTTTCTTTGAAAATATTAACCATATATAGGGACTGCAGAATTTAAATCTACTCTTTCTTGAGGAGTGACTAATGTAAAATAGTGTCTGCTTCCCCATCAGTAGCTTGGAAAAATGCTCATCAGCAAGGAAAGTGAATTAGCAGAAGTCTTTTAATTCATGTATCCCATGTAAGCCTTTGGCTATCAGACTTTGGCTGTCTAAATCTGTAATTACATACTGTTACCCCTTTGCAGCTTGAAAGGTTAGTCCTTCTTTTGCTTTTCAGGTTGTTTTACTGGAAGCAGAGATTGTGATTTCCTGCTTAATATCAGAGGATGAAATGATGTCTATTTTTTTCCTTGAAAAAAATGGAGAAATTCCTCTGCTTCCCATTTCAAACCCTTCTTGTTCTTTACACAAGACCTTGGTGAATTGCTGCCTAGATGCTGGCCGTGCTCTTCTTGTTACAGTAACATTTGTTCCCTGGAGTAATGTGATGTCTTCTCGCATGTGTACTCAGTGAAGTATGGCTATTGTCACCCTTAGCAACAGTAGGGTTTCCTTAGTCATTAACATAGCTTTATACACAGAATAACAATTATTTCGTGCACTGAACAAATGAGTTGGGAGTCCTTATGGTCATCAGTCAGTCACTGTGTAATTTTATTTTGTATCATAATGCATATTCAGAAGGACCAAGGTAAAGGCAAATATGTATTTCGTGTTTTCTGACTTTCAAACGCCTGACTTCATGTCCTAAAAAAAAAAAATTCTATTTCAGAACACTAAAGTGTTAATCTACTTTACAGATCCCCCTTAATCTAAAAAGACCTAAATGAATGTCTTTGGCAACCTTTACATCAGCAGCACACCTAAGAGCTACTGCATGCTGCTGTCACTCATGCCAAAGAACTCAATTTATCCAGCATGAGGAGAAGCCATTTCTGCGCTAGGGCAGTCACGGGAAGAAAACAGGCAATAGCAGGAGTGGTGGGAGGTGCATTCAGCAGTGCCAAGCACAGACACCTCGTTGTCTTGAAGAGAAAGCGTAGCTGCATGGCATCACTCTGCTGTATTTCTCCAGTCTTTACCTATTCGTACTGGTTCATACATCTGAAGCACTTGAATTCCATTTATTTCTTGCAAGCTATGTGAGAAATAAAAAAACAGTAATTGAGAAAGCAAACACGCTCACAAAGAAGTGAAATGTTTTGTCCAGGATCTCCTGGCCAAGACGGCAGAGTACCAACCCGAGCGGGAGAGGTGTGTGCAGCGCCGCTCCGCTGCACGGCCCAGGAGGTGTGCACAGGTCCCAGGACCCGCAGGAGGCCAGCTGGGAGGGATGGTGCTGTGCTTTCCACAGCTGTGCAGCTTCGGCACAGCCAGAGCGCAGCAAATCAACAAACACATACAGAAATGCAAGACGCAGCGGAGGCACCTGGTGACTGCTGATGATTCTCTTCCCCTTTGGTCCATGTGGACTCTGCTAGAGTGAGGTGCTGGAATAGGCTTGCCCAGTAAACAAGAATTCCCTTAAAATGACTCAGGAGTATGGTGTTTAGGGCTGGAAATAACCACTTGGGTCAGTGAGGTAACAGCATCATATACCTCAGTAAGACTGATTTAACTCCCATTTTAATTGTAGATATTGTTGGTTGTTTTTATTTTTTCCCTCATTTCATGTATTGGAAGGCTGTTCTAGATCCTTGCTACTCTCAGTGTTTAAACCATGGCCATATCAAACAGCATTTATTATGGAAAAATGACAGCCTCTGTCCACTCCTATCCCCTTTTCTCCCAACTCAGTATCATCAAGGTATTTCTCTAGAAGATGAGAGACCAATATTCAACTCTTGCTTTGCCTAGGACTAGTGGCTAGATTTAATTTGTCTCATCCATGGTGCTGGTGAGTGTCCTAGATATGAGACTATTTAGCTGCTTTTCCCAGCCTCACTGAAATAGTGCTCTTGAGAAACATTTCCAAGAGCTAAGTTTTTTCCAAGTAAAATATCTATATTATCACAATGTTCCTGCCCAAGTTTAATTCTGACTCAATGTATGAACGGCAGAAATAAAATACTGAGCAATGTTACCACTTTGATAACAATATACTGTGCTGTCTGAAACATGGACAAGAAATGCCTGTGATCAGTAATCTTCCCCAGATAAAAATGGATTTTTTTTGTGTGGGGCAAAGCAAAAAGCACCTCCTTGATTCATGTGCTTGCTAAATTCTGGTATCTGCAGAGAATTTTGAAGAGAAAACTTCAAAGGATTTTGTAGAGGAAATAAATGCATAATATAAGAATTACTGCATCTTCCCTGTTATGTGTATCAGAGTCTGCAGGAAAACAGTACTCAATACTGTCAATATGTCTGTGGATTTATTTTCTTAAATTGAATTACTCTCATGGTTAAAGACAGTCATATGCTTGCAGGGTAGGAAGCACATGCTCCATATGCTGTTCCAGCTTCCCCAGTGCCTCTTTGTTCTTAGCTCCCTCCAGGCCTTTCTTGCATCAAAGTTCCTCTCCTGGACATCATCACTATTATCTCAAAATCCGCTATCATTTTACAGGTCTAATTCACACTTTCATTTTTCTTAGGCAGGATGCGTCACTATCAAGAAATCTGTGTTCCTCAGATGCAGTGTAGTGTCATGGGAATTTACAACTTGTCCATAATAGTTTTGTTTTCCCTATCCTCCTCTTGCAGGAACATGTTACTTGTGTATAAATATTACGTGTCACATGGTGTTTCTGCTGGGTTTTACATTCCAGCTACTTGTGCTTCACGGATTCATTGATTTTAAGACTAAGAAGTGCTGCTGGGAATATCTGAACTTGCCTCCTCATTGTTGCAGGCGATGGAACAACGACCCTCGAGCCATGTGGAGAACCCCAAACCTCTGCTTATTGCTGCTCATGGAAACTTGCAGTTGAATGTCTAAAACTGAGGCTGGCATGGAGAGCAAAATGTGGTGTTTTCCTGAACCGATTACCAGCCTGTGATTGTTACTCATTGCTCAGCAAAGCATGGGGAATTCCTTCCTTCAGATTTCATCCGAGAATTCCTGCCTCAAGCAATCAATGTCTTGAAAGAAAAAGGAGATAGTTATCATCACGGGAAAAAAAAAAAAAAAAGACAAGTGTGCAAGATGGATTGACAGAAAAGAGGGAAATAAAGCAGATAATTTGCTTTTTCAAACAAAAGAAATTAAACCAGACAACAGCAGTGAAATAATAATGGAGAGAAGACATTGCTGCTCCAAGCAGGATACTGGCAGATGCATTTCTAGTTTTATGCTTGCCATGTGGCTGGTGCTCTTTGGGCAGATGCAATAAGTTCTCAATTGGTGCTTTTTCTTCACCTCTCCTATGTGCCTCTTCTTTCAGGGAAAAAGCTGTAACTACAGGCAATGCAACAGGTACAGCTGCGTGCTCGTTATCTTTTGCACACATTAGCACACATTAAGTAGTACTAGTAGTTCGTGAAGATAATGTTTTCCACTGCTTTTAGCTTGTCCTTCTACTGCAGCCTAGAAGAGGAGAATTTTACGGCACGCTTTTAAGGTTAACAAACCTGAGCTTTGAGAAACCCTGGGGGTAAATGAATCCCAAACTGAGACCGCATCACAAAAAAAACCCAAAAACCAAAAAAAAATACCCTTCTCATTTATACCTTAAAAACTCAGCTGAGCTTCCCTGTGGGTCTTGGCAGCCGTAAGATTTCACACGGACAAAAGCAATTTCTCAGGTAAAATGGCCCCAATTCACACAAGGCGCTGCGGGTTGCAGCCAGCATTTGTCTCCCACCTGGAAACCTATTGTTTTTGTTACAGCATGGGAAAGATTCGGGGGCTTTGTTTATCTTTATTAGAAGTTTCAAATTCAGGCCAGAGGATTCTTGCCTCGAGCTCCTGGCTGTGCCGATTCTCTTGCCGCGGGGGGTGCTCGCATAACGGGTCCTCAGGACGGGGAACCGGTATACGCAGCTATTGGGATGACATAAAAGCCTGCCAGGTGTCCATTAGCCTTTTCATTCTGGGCTGCCAGTGACTTACAGTCCCCTTCTACCTTCATTCCTCTGTCTTTTTGCTCCTTCCCCGTGTGCTGCTTTGGCCGCGGGTCTTGGCTGCGATGGACGCGGGGCCTCTCCCGCCGCAGAGCTGCTCGGCCAGGCAGGGGCGGCCTCGGTGCAGGACACGGCGCCGCTCCGTGAGGGTGCTGAGCACCACGTTGGCTACTGAGCTGTCAGCTCCAGCCTCGCGTGCTGTGCACCCAGCCGAGGCGCTGCTGACGGCAGCGCAAAGACTTGCGCTGATTAGGATGGCCTCTGGATGCGGTCCAGAGCTATCAACTAAAATGGATTTAACCGCGTTTCAGTAAACGAATAATTGCAGGTAAGTATTCACATATAAAAGCTAAATGAGTGAAATTATTTTCTGGGGCAATTCTGTTGATTTCAGTGGAGTTACACAAATAACTGATTTGACCTAGTGTTTTGTGTATAGGAGGGCTTATGAAATGCTAATTATATTGGTGACATTAGTGAGAAACAAATAGATTTCATCTTTTTTTGTATGGTTAAACAACATAATTGTGAATACTGGAGCTGACAACTAAGTGTAATTTGGAATACTGAGCTCTAACCAAAAACGCGTAAGTGAAGCGCTTTGTTGGGAGTACATACTGTACAGAAACTGGAACATATTTTTGGAAAGCATCCCTGGCTTTGCAAATCAAATGCTAGGATTCAGCAAAGATGAGTCTTGAAGGTAAAGAATGCTTTAGCAGAAGAAAACTGCAATATGACTGTTAGTCATGGATTACATTGCATTGTGAATGAAGACTCAAGTAAAATAATCTAATATTAACAAAGATATTTAACCATCTCTAATTCAGAACATTAAAGAAATTTACCAATTGCTTAATTTACTGTGTTTGAGAGCTACTCTTTCTGCTTTATGTGAATGATGCTAATCTGGAGAAAATTGCCTATGCTAAATAACAATGTATAGATGTAAAGACAATTGATTTTCTTTATGTTATCCTGTTTGGCCCAAGTTAAATCCTGGCACCATATTCTAATATGAATCTGTAGAGCAGAAGATACCATGTAGAAAGAGAAATTAACAGTACCTGTTTATAATTAAAACCTTTTACTTAAATTTCCAAACTGTTTGTCAGAGCCAGTGGAGAGGATGGTATCTAATGCACTACGTACTGCAACATTACATGATAAATGAACAAGGTATTTTAAAATTATACCACTCTATGCATTTCAGAAGAATCCTTTCAGTATAACTGAGCGTATTTTCAAACTACCGGGTTGAAGGTTGCAGGTTTCAGTTGCAGGTTTCCATGTAGATGCTTTTGAAGGTGCTAGAAGGTTTTAAACGGTAGTATTGTTAACTACATGAAAATCTAATTAAGAAATATGAGGTGGAATAACCAAATTCCACCTCACAAAATGTTTACTCTTGGTTGCTTTTCTGTGCTTCTGGGAACAGTAGCATTTACCAAAAGCAGAGGTGCTGCACTAGCTTTTGCCATTTAGCTCAGTGATTGTGTTTAATGCTGATCTATAGCGTTGCTTTTAACAAAGCTCACCATACTCACCAGGACTGCCGGCAATGATGAATTGTGACTGCTGCTCTGGCTAATGTCCATTAAATGGGGCAACCACACGTTTCTCTTTATAGATTCTAATACACCCCTCATAGATAAGCAGCTATTATATTCACCCACTGAGCCTCCTACTTGCTCATAATACACCTCTAGTTCACTGTCAGAAATATCTCTGGAGTTCAAGTGATTTATTTTTGCTTGGAAGGTGTTCAGGAACACTTGGGAGTTCTTTGTTTTTATTACAGAACCAGTGGGGTGAAGATTAAGAAAACCAAGCCTTTGACTCTTGTAAGAACAATTTATAGTTTTAGAACATCTCTTTTCCTAAAGGACTCTTGTTCTTTTTGATTACACCTATGGAGAGTATTTCAAGGATTATATTACCGTGCCAGAAAACGGCTTGCCATTTTTTCAAAGATGTAGGCGATCATGTATATGTTTTGGAGGCGGTGGAGTAGCAGCAAGAGAGCTTTGTGTAGTGTTAGGAAGTTGTATATGAAGTTGTCAGTTCAGACAAAAGTTTTTCAGGCAAAAGTCCTTATTTTGCATCAGACTTTTTGCTGTTTCTTAGCTGACCAGTTAGAGTGCACCATTAAAATGCTTTCTCCTCTAGTTTGCCTATTAAAACGCTGTTAACATTAGAAGCTTTTGGTTGCCACTTTGTGACTGCAGGGCTATTTATTGAAAGTGCCTTTTACTCTCTGACGTTCCAACTCATCAACTTAAAACTGCTTTTTGGGCAGAGATCAGCATTCACCATGGTACGCATCTGCACTTAACACAGATGAGTCTGCTATTAAAACAGTGATTCAGACTCTTCTGTTAGGAAGTTTGAATGTTATTTCATTATTAAAATTGTTCAAGGCCAAATAAGGTTGAAAAGAGTTCTTAAAAGGTCAATTTTCAATTATTTCTACTCATAAATTGTTTAATTTTTTTAAAATAGACTGCTTTTCTTCCCCCCTCCAGACCAGGAAAGATTAATGCAATATTTTAATAAGTCTTTTGCAATTTTACTAGGCTGTTTCTTTAAGGGAAAGTTTATCATTTAGAGCAAAGGTAGAGGAAACAAAGCTTCCCCCAACCACTACAAGTGTCAGAGGCCCCATATCCTTCAGTTTTCACGTCGTTCAGTTTCAGTAAGGCAAAGATCCACCAGGACAAGATTCAGCTGGTCTAGCAAATAGTGGATATAATGAGATTTCCAAGCAAACTCGCACTGCAGTACAGTACTTAAAATCCTTTTCAGCAATATTAAATAAAGTCTCAGAGGTACCCTTATATTTCAAAAATACTAGTAGAAGGTTAGTGTTACTTGATGTTTTGTTCTGTCTTCTTTGTTCCTTATGGCTTCTCTTAGCTCGTGGAAATTAATAGACTAGAATTGAGCACTGCACTTTATTCTCTCTGTTCAGAGCTTTATATCTTTTCCTTCCCAAATCCATTTGAATAATGAGAAAAGGAATTAAAAAGCATATTTAGTGGGCTGGCTAGATTCAAATATCAGCCACTGTTGCCCTTTCATTGGTTTTCAGCAATCCTTGTGAGATCGTTTTGGGAGCATCTCCAGCACATGAATTTGCAATCTGCTGTTACATATGCTACAGAGTTGAAAGAGTTTTTCGTTTGTGAGAAAACTCTCAGAGCATCTTTAGGATTCCAGCCCTAATTCAGACCAGTGCCATTGTTATCCCTTAAGCTATATCCATGTTCAGTAGGTGAGACAAGGCATCAGTATTGCCAGGTAGCAAATTATTTTCAACTACTAAAAAAAAAAAGGAAAAGAAAAAAGTATATATTCACTTGTCTTTCTTATATTACTAACCTGTACTACAAGAGATCCCAAAGTTGTGGATGTGGAGATCATATCCATTGCAGTTTGAAATCTACACAGGGAAAGGTCTCTCTTTTGGTTTCTGTATATTTTAGAAAACTTAACATTTTTTGATGAAATAGCATTCACAATATGTTTGTAATGTCATTAAAGATTTCCATAAAATGTTCTAGAAATGCCCAAAATATTATTAACTAATCCTTACGAATTACTATCAAAGAAGTTAATATTGAACCCTAAACAAAATAGATATTTTGAAGTTTTATGCAGACCTAAGACACTGAGAGAATAGATGAAAATACAGGTCTGTGACGCTGGTATATTCCTTGATACATAGGGATCATGAGAAAAAAATCCTCCATTAGTAAATTCTCTGAAGTGTAAGACACTTACTTAAGCAAATAACGCAGTTTCATTATATTCCTATGTGAATCATTATTTTTCAGCAATTAGCTGTTTATAGCTGATTTGCTTCTTACTCCAGCATGTGCCGTCTCCTAAATTTGTGTATCTTTCATTACCCAGTACTTTCTTTTAGCCTATGGTAGAGATGTCTGAATAGAGCACAGTCTGTTCTATAAAGAGAATTGAAAAATATTTTCTGTCTACACCTATCAGAAATGGAGTATATATTTCTAGTGTCTGCATTACTAGAACTTGTCCAATGGAAGGAGAAAACTTCCATTCACAAAGGTGACCATTGCTGTTGCATTTGTTCCTGTACTTTCTGATGTATATCCCCTAAAAAAATAAGACAAAAAAAAAACTCGCATTTGATTTGCAGTTATATTTGTGCTCATTCAAAAATAATGCTCAACTGCGTTATCTAATTTGAAAACAAACTTCAAGATAAAGCATATAATTGTCAATAGTCCTCGCATGAAATCTGCTAGTTGTAATACCTTATCTGATGACAGGATATTTTGCCTTTCATTTGTCTCAAGTATTTCTTTCCTTAAAATTCCCTCAGTTTCCTATTAGTTGAAAGAAGAGTATGCAGTTAGGTAATGTATTAGCTTCGAGTAGTACGAAAACATTACATTGATAGATGTTTTAGTGTTCAGTCCTTAAACAAGTTGCTTATATTTATTTATTGGCTATCCTTTAGTGTTCATACTTCAAAGGAAGCGTTAACCAAGTGATCATCTAATATTACATCTATATTTGCCTGAATCAGCAGGGGGTACAGCGTCAAGCAAAGGACATGCACAGGACTGAATGAGTTCTTTGATTCTTAGGGTCATGCAAAAGCTTTGATATAATGACTGCTTGAAGGAATTCAGTTAGTCTTGGCAGTTTGATGGAAGAAAGTTCGGGGTTAAGAAATGACTATGTATGTGGGAAATCTATGCCGATGGGAATCGTTCCTTAGAATCCTGATACATCTTGCTAGTTTTTGACCCAAGCATTAATAAGCTTATCACTGAAATAAAATCTTCAGATTCTTTACAAGAAGGTGCAATGCGCTGTTCAGACTACTTAGTAGCACACACACTTCAAGACACCTTTGCCAATGAAGCACTTCAAGAGATCCTAGTGATACATCCACAGAGAACCTAGGGATTCTGTATCCTAGCACTGCAATTTTCAGGTTTGGTCCCTTGTCCTGGGAGCAGAATCCTGAGTCCTGAGATGAAGCCCATGAGAAGTGTGCACCTCATGTGGGGAGTGCTGCGCAGTTCAGAGCTGGATTTTTAGCAGCTAGCATGCTGAACAAGAAAAGCTCCACGTAGCTCAGTGTGAAGCTGTGCAAAACTAATGAAAACGATACTGAGTGTCCTAAATAGATGTGACCTAAATTTTAGACATTTGCAACATTCAGATACCTCCTGCAAGGTGCTTCTTGAGCTCAGGATTTGGGAGGCAGGTGGGCTCTTCAGAAAGTACCTACCCCTTGTGAGTCGTGGTCCCATTCTGAGATCCTGATGCTGGCACAAGAGGCAGTGTCTCGTTTTAGTTTCCCGTTCTGCCCGAGGAAACTGAAGGCCCCACCTCTCACCTGCACGTAGGATCCTGTGAGCTGAGGGAGGATTCCCAGTGCCTCTTGCCGACGTCGTGTCTGTTTGCAAGGGAGCTTACGTCCTCGTATATCTAGTGCATGTAAGAGTAAAGCCCAATAATGCTAGAAAGTCCTCTTATAAAGCCCTAAAATATTGAGCAGCCCTTATTCCCAAAAGAGTCTTTGAAATTGGTATATTTTGATGACTATACTACAGTTTATATACAGAATATTCATCAACAAAAATAAAGTGGTCCAGTTAAATCACTGATTTTGGAAAATGTGGCCTATATTTTCAGTGACATTCTTATCAAGGAGAATGTGATCTGTGATGTATGGTGTGTATTATATACATCATATAATGCTGTATAAATTGAAGATGGGACCAGGAAGCAATATGCTTCAAAGGCTACTGTGCTCCAAAATGATTGCAATTTTTCTGCTAGCCTTTCCACTGCTGCAGGGGCAAGTGAGTGTGAGGTATAACCAAAAAGATGGCCAGTTTTCTGTTTTCGTGGCCCTGTCCAAAGCAAGGAGTAAACAGAGCAGCCTATCTTGGCAGAGTGGTCAGTCTCAATTGCTTTCCATGCTGAGGGTCAGGTGAGAGGTCTGGGAGCCCTTCTAAATAAATCCAATTTAAGTAATCTAATCCACTCAATCCAATCCGAATAAATCCAACTTATTATTTAGAAGCACTAAATATATAATATTTTGCTAATGCTGTTAGTCTTTGTGCAGTGCTGGGGGGCCCTGTGAGACTCTGTGAGATCGGTCGGCCCTGTGAGACCCAAGTGCGAGTGGGTTTCAAACCTGACCTTGTCCTCCAGTTATGTTGTTTGCCACATTTAGTGTCACGGAAGCAGGGACAGACTGAGCTCATCTGAGCCTTGACTGGTATCTGAAGCTCTTGATGGAAGTGGCAATGTTTTTTGGTGGGTTTCCTCTCTGTCCTTGGCAGACTTGGCTCTGGGCAGCACAGTTAGTTAATGCTGTTTTTATTATTATCTGCCACTCAGGTTGATATACTCTGCCATTGCAGACCGCATCCTTCTGTATGCTTTAGTTTGCTGGGAGAATACTTTGTCTTTCAGTTGAATTTGATGCAAAACTCTTGAGAAAGGCAAATTGTCACTTTATCCTGTAATGCTGAAGTCTCTTCCCATACAAAACAAGCCTGATCAGGCAGGTACACTAGGGCATTTTATCTGTGAAGCAACACATCAACCTCAGCCCTGCTGTACAGACTAAAATAGTGGAAAGCATGGATAGGTTCACCAGTATTGTGCAAACTGACTTGATATGTACAAATAGTATATAGGACTGAGAGAAGATGAGCTGTGCTTCAGCTTTCAGTGCTGACAGGCAAATCAAATTAACTCCATTTCTGAAGGATGAAAGAAAAATATTTCTCTGGTTTCTGAATTGGAATTAACTTCACATTGATTTGGTTTGATTTTACTAAAGTAAAAATGTCTTCTTCCTACTGTAAATCAAACCAAAGAGCTTATGGTATATGCCATGTGGCAGATATATGTTATATATGGTAAATGCCACTATATCTAATAGAGGTATTTTTGGCTTTCTCTACATCGCTGTATCTGCCTACAGCAGGTACAGGATTAAGCTTCAGGATTCGGTTTAAATCCAAACTAATGTGGCCAGCTCTACATCCACGTTGTGTACCTGTAGAAACAACCCCCTGAATGCAGCTCTGATGCAATGCTGGAAGTTTTCTGGGGGAAATTCAGATACCCCATTTATTAAGAGATCAGGATATTATTAATCAAGAGATTATTAACCCCACAGGGTTCCCATATCTCAAGGGTAACTGGATCCAGGTCTTCAGCTCTTGTACTTGCCTTTGTAGCAGCATGGCCGAAAATGCACCTGGAGGTGCCTTGGTGCCGGGGGTTCCTAAGAAAGCCCTGCAGTTGCTCAGTTCAAGGCCAGTGGGATTTGTAGACACCCCTAAAATGGCTCTTGCTCAGTCTAGGGAGGCCCCTAGGATTCTGAATAATCACTTGTAACGTAGCTAGTGCATTGCTTAGCATGGTGGAAAAGAAGCCAAAATCCTAATTCCTTGAACACTGTACAGATAATAGCAGTTTATTTCTCAGCCAGCCTTGTGTGCTGCATAAGGCTTTGTCTGCATCCTTTCAGGGCCAGTTTATTAGCTTTGGTGCTGCTTGTCAGTGAGTTGTCACGTTGTCCGAGGTGTGTGTTGGACACCCTCCAAGCTTCGACAGCGTTAATTTGACAAAAGCTCTGTCCTCCAGGCACGATCCTTTGCCATGCGCAGGTCAGCCCTGTGGTGCACACGCAGCAGGGCCAGTGAGTCTAAGACATGCTGGATTCATTGGGAATATATTTTTATATTTCTGTAGTTTCTATGTGTATTTCTGTCTGCAGATTTCCAAACAGAAATTAAACAATCTTCCCAGAAAATCCAGTTCTTTGCTTTATTCATATATATTTTATGCCAACACTGAACTTGTCTGACTGAACTGCTGATTTTATTGATTTGACCCAGGTGGTGCTGGTGTTAGATGGTATCATTAATTTAATTCCTTTTGGGTTGTGTAAGGGAGGGTTCAGTATAGAAATGCACCATATTTGGCACTCGGTGGATTTCTGATTACCATGTGGCTTTGCAGATTATCCTAACCGAGCTCAGATTTTCTTTAATTTTCTGTACGTGTTTGCAGTAGATCATGTCCATCCTACTTGGTGAATGAAGGAGTAGGTTCCTTCAGTCTTCCTGTATCTTGCAGCTTAAGAGCATATGGATTGTTAGGATCTGGTTACAGTATATGATGGCGAAGTTAAACACACTAAAAAGCCTTTTTTGTGCTATGTATGTTAGTATGATTGCTAACCTTCAGTGTGTCCCTGTGCTTGCTTACTTACTATGCTAACTTGAATTAAAAGCTGCTTGGGTCCATAATTATATTTTTGTTTTACGTGCTCACCACAAGAAAGCGGTCCCTTAAACCCCCCCAACTGAAACACATCTGAGCCAACTTAGATCAATGTGGCAGAAGCGGGTTCAGGAGAGTCTTCTCCTGGGGTTGTCCCCAGCGATGGAGAGCGGGGAGCAACGTCCCAACGCACATCGGGGGCAGCCAGATCCGCGCTCCCGGAGGAAGGTGTCTCCGTGAGCGCCCCGCGAGCGCCGCTGCCAGAGGGAGAGGAGAGAGGCCTTGAGACCCGCGCCGACAGGCCGCGGCCGCGCCAGCTGGAAGCGGCTGCGCGAGGCCCGCAGCAGAATTATTTGTGTGAGCTTTGGCTGTCGGCAGGAAATTCTGCGCAGAAAAGGTTTTCCAGAAAGCTCTTTGGTTGCTTGAATGCTGTGAAGCCTTTATGGCGATCGCTTCAGGATTGCAGCAAGCTAACAAGCAGAGGAATTCTATTAGAACCAGCTGTAATTAACATTCAAGAAGAAGAAATGCAAAGTTGCCGATGTCCTTGCTAAGAATACTACAGCAATGCCCTCTAGTGTTGCTTCGGTTACAGTGTGAGGAGTTGCAGGATAAAATCCCGTTATAAGGAAGGCTTTATCCTTCATTCCCTGCTCGCATGATTGAGCCGTTGACAAAATACACTGAAGAAAAAGATCAGATTCTAAATATTTTCCTGGTATGAAAGTTCTTGCCTGAAAAAAAATGTATGTGATTGTATATATTTCCCTTTTCAACAGGGCTGAATGTTAAACAGACTGAATATTTTCACAAACTGATAATTTTCTACTGTAATATTTTTTCTCCTGAAAACTTACAACTCAAGAATTAAAGAAAAATAAAAGGTCTAGAACTTTAGCCCATTCTAGGTGTTCAAGTCCTGTTGGAGTTGTATTTAGTTTCATTACATTTAAAGAACAGTATGTTACTGTAATTCTAAAAATGCTTGAACTGAAATATTTTTATTTATTTATTGATAGCTAAATAATTAACAATCCTGTGAGTGAAAGAGCAGAACTTGAAAACTGAATTTTAGATTGTAATATCTGATGGTAAAAAGTCAGTTATTAACTCTATTAACTGTAAATAAAGCCAAACATTCTGCATTATATGAATGGCAGATCACATTCAGCTTTATAGGTTCCATTTTCTTTGTGTGGTGGTTTTTTGTTGGCCAATATCTCCAGTCTAGAATAGTGTATGTTAGAGTTATATCTAGAAATAAGTATGAAAGGTTCATCCAAAAACTTATATCACATGAGATGCATCATTTCCAAATCCTGTTAATAATGATAATAATAAAAAAGTGTCTTCTTCCTACGCTTTTACTTTGATTTCTAATTATACACAATAATCATAAAGTGGTGAAAAAAATGAGTAGTGAAAGTGCAGAGATGATGAATGCAGTGCGAACTACAGTTTGAGCTATCTCATGTACTTTACTGATACATTTCAGTATGAAAACTGATTCTGAAGGAATGAATGTGGTAATACAGACATTTCATAGGGAGAAACTGAGTAATCAAAAGGAAATTAATTGCAGCCCATCTTTTCCAGATACACGTTTCAAAGTGTTTGAATCTTATTGTTTTTGTTATATTCTAGATTCATTAACCTTGCAATACTGAGGGTTATCAATTTTAAAGGCTCGCAGTTCCTGATCTGCTTTGCAAGTGGGCCATGAGCATGGACAGGCTACCTCCCTTTGTGCTGGTGTCAGCGACTAAGATCCTGGAGAGCCTTCCATTCTCAGGCAGTGCCCGAGACATAAAGGCATGTCCTTAGGAAGGAGGAAAAATATCATCAGAGTAGCTCAGTAATAAATACATTGTGAATGAATCATAAAAATCACTGCCTTTTCCAAGCCTTGCAATTTAAATATATTTGGGTGAATATCAGGTAGCTATAAACTTACAAGGTATCTCTTTTATATGGTTTTCTTTTCTGGTATCTCTTTTTTAGTTCACTCTTGCTGACCTAGATGAAAATGTTGATCTTTCATGTGCTCTTACCTTAGATGCTTACCTACGTAACTAGAAAATGCTGTGCATTCTCTGGAAGAGACAGCTATACATACATATATATACACATATTGATATAAAATGACCTCTGAAATCATACTTTCTATTCACTACATATATAGTGCATCAATGTAGAGTAGCTTTTAAATTGATTTTTGTTTGTTTTTCCCAATTATTTTCGGCATTAAATTCAACCACAACTCTAGCAATTTACTTGGCAGGCTACCTAAGATCGGATGTATTCGTATGCAGTTGTTCTGATGCATGCCCTATGCTCAGAAGTGTTGCTAATCACAAGGGCGAAGAGCAAAGTGAGAAACCCATGTTTTTGTAAAGACTCACAGTGCAGTTTGTGCATCCTGAAGGCTTAAACAGAATTTTAAATAATCCACAGGTTTCCTGTGGCCCCCATTGCCTACAAAGCATTTTGCACTCATGTCAGTGGTTCTGAACCATTCCTGTATGTAATGGCAGAGCAATTTGGGAGGAATCCCCCCCAATAAATGTTGTTGTCTTTTTTAAGGTGTTCCTAAGAACAAGGAAGGGAGGTTGCTCCCATCTGAAATCTATTCAGGCTTCCAACCTCATAAATACAAAATAGATATACATATATATATATATATATATGTAGTGATGAAAAAATTGGAAAGCGTTATAACAATGTGCTCCTTTAAAAAGAAAAGCACCATCCGAAACTATGGGAAAGAAAAAATGTATTATGCTTGCTTTTGGCGAGCATAATATTGTACCTTCATATCATAATCAAATGAATTTACTTTGTAAGAGTAATTTTCTGTTGCAGGGGAAGCGTATGCACATAACAGATTTAATGTAATCTGAGTCTGTTTAAATATATAAATTAAATCTGTGCTCAAAGTACTGTTTGCACATGAGTAATTGCTTTGTGCCCCACTGCCAGCCAGGCTGTCCTACTCAACAAACACCCAAAAGAGGTTTGATTGCTTTCTTCATCTTTGCTCTTATTCCTTAAATATAGCATTTAGTTTTTGCTTTAAAAGTGTGCTTTTGCTGCACACTAACTGATTGATGCAAATCATCCTCAGGTGAAGTTACTGCAGAAAATCAGTGGTGATTTTGTTTTGTTTTGTTTTTTCAAAATATAACGTGAGGATAGTGTGATAGGTCTGCCTGCGGTTGACTTGGCCTGACTTACCCCACAATGCAAGTCAAGTGCTCTTTCTTCCAACTTTACACAGATACGGTTTATTAGTTATGTCATAAGGTCAAATTATTCCTTATCTGACCAGGGAAGTAAATGTTCTTAGAGTGTGTGCCACAAGAAGTGACGATACCTTGTCATTTAAAGTGGAAGACTAACTTGTGGCTCATTCTTGGTGAGGCTGTTCAACCGTGATAGATAGTCTGAATTCTACATTTTCTAAATTTCTAAATTCTAAATTCAAGACATACGCAACTGTTTATCAAGACTGGTATCAATCATCAGCATGGTTACTACGAAGAACTTTTCCCCTCTAGCGTGTATGCTGTGAACTTCAACTGCAAATTTGATTATTTATTTCTCGTGTTGTTTTTATATCCAAACATACCTAAATTCACCACAAATCCAGATTTCAGAGAAAACTAAACCCATTAGTTACAATTCTTTTTAAAAAACAGATAACGATAACAGTTATTTAGCCGAGTTCCTCAAACCAGGGCTGCAGTTAATACATCATTGATTAAAAAATATATAAAAAAAGAGCAGCCATTTTGATTTTTTCTTGAGAATCCTGAAATCTGAAAAAGAGTTAGTAAAATGGGGAAAAGCTCACCAAAGAGGACGAGGACACAGAAGGACATGGAATAGATTCCGAATGAGTAACTGGAGTAGAATACTCCAGACTGGGAAAGAAAGAGCTGAGAGGGGATATGTGAGAGCTCCAACATCAGGAATGGTAGGAAAGAGGGAACAAGGAGCACCTCTTCTTCCTTTTTTGCTGCACAGGAACAATGGGGCATCACATGAAGTTTGAGGGAACAGGCTGCCCAGAGAGGTTGTGGAGTCTCCTTCTCTGGAGATCTTCAAAACCCGCTTGGATGCAGTCCTGTGCCACGTGCTCTAGGTGACCCTGCGTGTGCAGGGGGGTTGGACTAGATGATCTCTAGAGGTCCCTTCCAACCCTAAGCATTCTATGATTCTATGATTCTATGATTCTATGTATGAAGGGAAATGGGTCTGTGTACACAGCATAATTGTAATTTGGAACCTGTTGTCACAGGAGACTGCAGATGCCAAAAGTTTCAGAGCTTTCGAAAAGCAATTAGATAAATTCATGGAAGAATAATATATCAAAGGCTATTAAATTCAAAGAGCTCAAATTGTTTGCTGGCACCTATGTCTCCTAGTGTCTTTTGGGGAATGGGGAATGCATGGCATTTATACGGTGCTGTCACTGGATTTGCGATAGAGCCCTGGAAGGGCATCTGGACTCAAACTCTTGTCGGCAGTGGCCAGCGACAGGACAAGGGGTAATGGGTACAAGTTGAAACACAGGAAGTTCCACCTGCATATGAGGAAGAACTTTACTGTGAGGGTGACGAAGCCCTGGAACAGGCTGACTGGAGAGGCTGTGGAGTCTCCTTCTCTGGAGATCTTCCAAACCTGCCTGGATGCCACCCTGTGCCACGTGCTCTAGGTTGGACTAGATGATCTCTAGAGGTCCTTTCCAACCTCAACCATTCTGTGATTCTGTGAAGCCAGGTGGGGTATCATACATTGGGTATCTCTACTAGCACCCAGTGCTTGTTGGATAGCGACTCACCTGAGCCCAACCGTACTGCCTCTGGCCAAGCCACTGTTTGCTGGAGGTGGTTGCAACATTACTGAGTTACTGTGCCATTTGTAGTGCTGAACTAGAGGATCTCCAGAGGTCCCTTTCATCCTCAACAGTTCTGTGATGCTGTGGGTCACCACCACGTGGCATGGGGATCCGGGAGACACGTCACCCCAGCAGAGGAGGGAGAAGTGTGTGCCCCGTGTGCGTGGCTCTGCTAGCCCTTGCTGAGTCGGGTTAGTTGGAATGGTGCTGCAGTGAAGGGCAATCTAAGCAGCCTTCAAATGAAGCAAGTGCTGGTCTGGCACACGTACCCAAGAACACCTACGGAGGTGTGTGTCTGAGCAAAGCACTGAAATGAGGAGAAACATGAACTGAAGCTGTAGCTTCAGTTTCTTTTCCACAATATCTGCTGTATCACCAGACTTTGTCAAAGTTCCGAAACATTGCTGTTCGGATTAATTATTTTAGTGATTTTTTGTTATGTAATCTGTGGCCAACCTAAAGTTTGGGTGTATTTCAAATTAGTGTCATAGATAATTGCTTTACCTGCTGCTGGGTCTGGTCCCTCCTCGAGTCACAGAACCTCCGCTTGCTTTCCAGCCATATCCCTTTGTAACAATTAAAGGACCTCATATGCAGAGAGCCAGGCCCTAGTTTGCTTTCTAGACCATAATTAATAGCACTTCAGGTTACACAAATATTCCAGAAACCATTTTAGGACTTTGCTATATTGCTTGTTATACTCCTCTTGTTTTTACCTTTCATAGGTAAGCAGAGAGTGGGTTACATTGATAGTTTCTAAGTGATCACTCTGCAGCAGTCTTAGCCCTGTTGCTCTGAAGAGTAAAATTTATGTATAGATGGGGCATAAAAAACAAGTGATCAACCAAAAAGCACTACTGCAGGCTTGCACTGTTATCATCCATTTGTCCCAATTAATACATTTTCTATTTATAGTGACTGAATTAGAACTTTGCATCGCAAAGCAAGCAATATCTTTAATGGTAAGCTCCAGCCAATCTTACTCTTTTTGAGTCCCAAATCTTCTCTTACTGCTATTACTTTTTATCCTGGGTTTTAGGAAGTTCTTTCTGAGTGCTGCACACACTGTGAGTCCCTTTGAGAGCCGCATAGTTTGACTGTTGCTGTGGTTTATCCTAAGGCTTTCTGAAATAAATCTCTGCATGGGCTGTAACTAGTGCACTGTGATACTAATATTTTAATGCTGTTGAAACGGATTGAAATGAGTACTCAACGACATGGGAGTTTTACTGTCTTGCTGCCGAGTCTGGCTGATGCTTTATAAAGCAGTGTGTAATTTGGATCATAGCTACAATGACCCTGCTATGCAATCTGTGCCATGCTCCTGAGTTTTCATAAGATGTCTTGTTATAACTTTACATTTTTTTCTTAAGTAACCAGTTCCATATAACGTGACAAACCAGAACAATATAAACTTCTGTTTATTCTAATCAAAGTCACAACCCTAAACAAGTACCAAGGTCAAAAAAGACAGGAAAGAAAAGTAGTTTTCAAATTAAAGGAAGTATATTTTTTTTGGTAAAGGTTAAGCAAGTATTAATACCAAAACAGTTTGCTGATTTAGTTGTAAATGATGACGCTGCAGCGTGCATACGAATAATGTAATCTTACTGAGGTACTGTGGCTCCTAGATGTTTACCTGACAGAATTTGATGGTATGTTTGCCCTGCTAGGAGTGAGCTTTGCCCAGTTCAACTTCAGCAATGGCAGCCTGGAGCCCCACACAGGAGGGTTTACTCAGCCCTGGTAGCTAAAGGGGCTAAACTGCCTGTGTGTGTGTGTGTGTATTTGTATGCTATATATGTGTGCTAAGATCCATCACAAAATTCACCACTGTTTCTCATTGATTTCTGTATAAACTGTCTTCACCCATTTGCTACCTATTCAAGGAGTATAAAATATGGTACAGACTGTGTGCTTTTAAATTTCAAATATGAAAACTATTTTTGAGTGGGATTTGTCATTGTGGACTTACCTATTCAGAATACACAAAAATATATCTTAGCCCTTTTTCTGATGTATATTTTCTATAAATGCTGGTACGGTTTGGTTGTTTTCTGTAAATGGTGCTACTTGCTGCTACTTTAGAGAGTACTGCACCTGTACCATGCTGGCAATGCAAACCAGTGTGTATGCAGACAAAGGCGTAGCAGACAAGGAGACCAGGTTATTTCATGAGAATCTAAATGAATGAACTCAAGCAAACTGGGTAATTATACTAACAACAGACTAACTCAGCAAAAACCTTCACAAGGTTTGTAATAAAACCTTGAAGAAAGTTTAATGGGAATTGGAAAGTCCTTTCATCCATTTGCTGAATGTCTTCAGTCCTGTGCTACTGAAGGGATGGGAGAGTAACTGCTATGTTGCTGGCTTTGATTTCTGCACTACCTCCTTTCTTCCTGGTTCAAACTGGGAGCGACAGTCCCACAAATCTGTGTTCCAGCTGGGCTCTTTAAACACAGTTTCTTTTTTTTTCAAAGCCCAAACTGTTCCATACATCAAGGAGATACACAAGAAATAGGAATAGTTCCACTGCACCAGCTGAGGTCTCTCACCTAAATCCTAGAATTTACAGAATACACATCCATTTATTTATCTGTAGGGTTCATTTTGAGAAACCTCTTTCTGGTTAGTCCTCTGCATGCCAGAGAGCAGACCCCTTTTCCAACAATAAAACAGCTGGAGCATTTCCAGATAGATGAAGTGATGGTCATTTCTCTCTCCTCTTCCAAGGAACTTTGACTCCACTGTTCTACTTCACAGGCAGTAGGTCTGGATTTCTTATCTCTTTCTCTTGAAGTACTTTGGAGTCTCTACTTTCACAAAAATAATTAAATCCTAATAGGGAAAGAGAAGGAAAAAAAGGATCTGAAAACTTGGTGTTGCAGGTACTTGTCTGGGAGAGGCAATGCCCATGTCTCTGGGACTGTGAGTACTTAGTACTCCATATTCACATAAATAGCTCCATTCTCACCAGAGGAAGGATTGATTACCTCTCCTATCCTGCGTATTTTTCCTGCTCTAGTCCACACACACACACAAACGACTATTCCAAAGAAATTATTCCTTGCAAGATGAAATAGCTGAAGTGGGAAGGGTCAAGGATGTGAAGCTCCCCAGCAGTCTAGTAATCAGAGCATTCACATCAAGTGACATAAGATGCTGGTTAAATCTTGTCAGATGTGTCAAGAACGTGAATCCTGTGTTTTTCTTTCTTTCTTTTTTTTTTTTTTTTTTCCCTCAGGATTCCTGTAGGAATTTTAAGCACTCCAGCTATATTTTGTGAGAAGGAGCTACCATAGGCACCCAGGGATGCAAGAAAATTTCCAATGAGGAAATCCAGCAGCCTGAAAATAGGTGCCTAAGAGAATGAGCCTACCCCCACTCAGCTGCTGGGGTCTTGTGCCTCCCTGTTAGTGCTCATGAGCTTTAAGGAGAACATGCGCTGCAGGTCCCTGACCGGTCTGCTGGTTGCTCTAGACAAGTGGAACATCAACTCTTACAGCACCTGAGTCTGTTCATGAATCTCACATTTTGTTTTCTTGTCAGGAAAACATAGCACTTTGTGAGTAGTAAATAACATGAGGCGTGCAAAATGCAGGATTCCTCTGAGGAAATTGTTCTCAAGCTTGCTCAGTCCAGGGGCAGCTGGACAAGCAAGCTGCTGCCTGGGACAGGTCTCTGGAGGGGAGAAGGTGGTGGTGGGCAGGATGAGCAGCCAGAAAACCTAAGTGGGGGAGCGCAAAGAGGGGCCATCTCTTGTCACCCTCGGGGCTGGCAGCAAGCGGCTGGGTGTGAGCATATCAGCCTTGAGGCAGTGCCTGAAGGAGACGCCGTTCTTGAGGGGCTTTGCTGATAGCCCTGATCAAAACTGTGTGACATAATAGTCTTGCACTTCAGCCTGGGCTCCTGTGTTTGGAGCAGACTGACTGAAAAGTCATGTAGTTATTATGAATATTCTCTGTGAGATTCTTTGGTATAAATAAGCTATTTCGTATCTTGCCTAGATTACTGTGTATGTCACATCCTCATTAGATTTGGATGCTGTGAATACTCCCACATCTAGTAGAACAGGAGGCACCTTGATTATTTTGTACTTCTCTTTACAGTTAATGCTCTTCTGATCATTGCATACATGCTGGTCTTTATTTTGGACATTTTTTCTCATAAGATACTATCACTGAGCACATTTTGAAAGACATTTCATTAATTAGAAGTTCACATTTATTGCTAAGAAAGCACAGTTCGCTCAGGTGGTTTGATGCACCTTTCATTTGCTGCCTAAGATTTCACATCTTTTCCATATGCACAACATTTAGCAGTTCTGCGAATAGACAGGATGATTGTGTTTTTTTTGTGGTAGTCTGGTTTTAAAAAATAGACTCTGGACACATTCAGTTAATGTATCTTATACTGCCTATCCTCTCAAAGCAAAATTTTGTTCTCGATAAGAACTTAACTACTGGTGCTTCACACTTTCAAAGTATCTTTTGCCCTGCTGCATCGAGACTCACTTTCCCAGTACCTTGCAACTGTCTTTCTATTCCTGATTTGTGTAAAAGACTTAGTGGAAATGAGTAAGTGAATGAGAGAATGAATGAGTGAAGTGTTTTATAGGTTGGCCATGGTCTTACCAATGAGAGCACCTTTGAAACACAATGTGTTCAGAGCTGAGATAGTCAAAAAAAACCCACATTCAACTATCCCAAAGGACTGGTGCCAAAAAAGGGCTATTTTTTCTGAAAGAGATTTTTTTGGAAATGGAAATTAAGTGATTGAGGATTGGCTCTTCCTTTGAAAATGAGCTGAGCTTTGTAAGCGCAATTTTTTTTCCAGCAAATTCTGTGACTTCTTCCAAAACTTGGCAAATAAAGATAATTTAAAGCATTGCATACTTTTTTAGCCTTTATAAAAATAGATTATTTTAAACTTGTAATACCATGATAAAAGAGTCTTTAACTTGTACAAAAACATTTTAATGGAATATTGAAACAAGGGTTATTTCCATATTTTATTGCATTATGGAGATAAATTAAGAAACTAATTAAAGTGGTGCCAAGTTGAAGATGGGGAGTTCTTGAAGAACAAAACCTTTTCTCAGTCTTTTTTAAGAAATATATGTGAAAATTTGGAGATGTATTTTAAAGAAGTTCTGTAAGGAGTACTCTGAGGTAATGAAGTCCATCAAAAAGTCTCTTAATTTTTTACTTCATTTTTCTTATATTTCAAAATCCGTATTCTGATTCAAACAGAAATGGCCTCTGCAAATTTGTACTCTCTTAGAGAACTAGACAAAAATGGCTGTAAATTGAGATTTGTACAAAGAACTGTGAGTGGAATTCAGCTTTGTTCACAGATCTGGCGTAGGAATTATGCTACATCTAAGGCATATTAAGGCCTCTGTGGAGAAACAGATTGTACAACTCTAAGATAATGCATAATTGATTTTATCTTAGAAATGTATCCTCTTGCTTTTCTTTGTGTAAGAAGAATTGAATCTGACAGACAAAATGGGGCATTTAAAAGACAAAAGACAAATAATCGACCTGTAATTTCCTGTCTTTATGATGACATCTGAGTTCTTTCTCCTTGTTTTCATCTATGCTAACCCATTTCAGATGGGTTTCCTCCTTTGCTCCCATTGACTTTATGCCTGTTCATGAGTTGCAGTAGTAGTTACAGTACTGGCAGTACGTCACCTCGAGAACCAGTCTGGAGTACTCGGAAAATTTCAGAGAGTTGCACATGTGCTAATATAGTTTCACTGTCTGAAAAGGGTAGAAGATGGTTCCTAGAAATTCTCACTTTTAGGTTCCAAGAAAATAATGGAATGATTAGCTTCAGGCAGTCAATAAAAAGGGTAGGTTAAAATATACATATTACCAATCAGCATGGTTTGATAGAAAGGAAGACATCAAATAAATTTGTTATCTCTCTTCGACAGTTTTGATTAGTTGATGGAAATAACTGTGAATATAGAAGCAATTTTATTTCTCTAAAATATATGAGTTGGTATCATGAGGCATTTTGATTAAAACCTATAGATGTGTTAGGGGAACAAAATCTGCCTTATTTAGAGGTTTCATTGAACCTTTCCTAGAGAGGATCTTTAGGGACTAGTTATTGTGTGTTCAGTACTTGTGGCAATGGTCTCCGTGAGAACATTGTCAGTAAAGTTTGAGGAAGGCACTTCAGTTTTGCAAAGTGATGTGACGTATTTGCTAAATAGTTTCTGCCAAAGTTTGTTTAAATTTATCCAAATACAACAAAGAGTACAAAGCATGAAGGCCAAAAGGGAAACTCTGTCTTGGAAGGCAGTAGCTCAAAGAAGGTTGTAGGGTCCGTGTGAACATGAGCTGGGTAAATGTTCTATCCAAAGAGCAAAAGCTGTCTTGAGTGAATAAGGGGAAGTGCTAAGCCAAAGCTGAAAAGAAATTTTGTCTGGAACTGCAAGCCCTAGCTGGTAAGGCCACCGTCAGAGTACTGCGGTCTGGTTAGCACGTCCCAGAGCACATGGACAGTGAGCAGAGAGGGGCCAAGGTGGGTTTGCTGCAAGGACAGAGATACCCAACGGCTGCTTCGCTTCAGTCTGTGCTGCTGAGACTGTCCCTCGGGAGTCCCAGACGCTGGGACCAGGGAGAAAGCCTGGGGAAAAGAAGACTTTCCTGTGGTGGAGAAAGGTCATGATAGGGATCATTTAGGCAAACTTGACATCCACGAGTCCATGGCCCTGACGGGATATGACTACAAGTGTTGGGTGAAGCCGATGGGCTGAGATTTAGCCACTATATTTAATATTCCTCACTGACAACCTCATAGTACATATGACTCTTTTAAAATGTTGGTAGAGTTTTCTTTCCAAATGTGGATGTTATGTCTGTAAATGCATCTGTCCGAGAGGTGCATCTTGCGTCACACGTAAAGCACATGGCATTCGTTAGAGTGACAATGTTATCACTGAGCCGCAAACCGAGGAAGAATTTCAAAACAGAAGTAAACCTGGCTGCCTCCGTTAGCAGGATAACACAAGTCTGATCCAAAACTCATAGAAATCATTGAGAATTAATTGCTGTTTCAAAGACTGTGGAAGTGCCTAGGAAAATACGAAATGGCTTATGTTAAATTCTTTTGAAATAACCAATAATGAGATGTGTATGATTCTATACACTCAAAATACAGTACACTTAAAAGCATAATGAAAATCTCTAGTAGTGAGCTTTCAAATATATTGATACATTTTTTAAAAAGACAATTATACTTGATAGCAAAGACCTGCAGTGTATTAAAAAAAAAACACATTGATATGTATGCACATGCTAAATATAGATGTATGCAAATACATTTTAATTATAAATACTATAATAGAAAGTATTCCATGCCTTTCATCTTGTAGTAAAAAAGGAGCAAAATATGAGATTGACTGGCGGGTGGTTTAAACAGGTATTTAAACAAGTGAAAATGAGTGATTTCAGAATTCAAGGGACATAAAAATCCAGCATAAAGTGTGTACTGACTTAAAAATATAGCTAATATAACTTTAATGAAATCGTTTTACTTTTTTTTGAGCTACTGCTCACAGCTGTGGATCCTGTGTAGTTGGCCGTTAGACCTTCAGCGATGGCTCATCTCTCTGCCATAGAAACCCATCTGGACCCCTCTCTCAGGATGCTGGCTCCTTTCTGTTGCCTGTGGAGAGTATCCAGGGTGACAGTCTGAGATTTAGCTGTATATTCCTCTGTCAGCTAAGTAGAGACTGTGAATCCCAGCTAAGCAGATATTCACCCCATCCAGTATTTCTCCAACATCTACACAGTTAGCTTTTTTTGGCCCTTTACTATTGCAGCCCTCTTTGGCAGGTGTGTGTGGCCATCTTTCGCTGCCGTGGACATGGTGAGCTCTTGCTTGCAGTCCGCTCGCATCCCCAGATCCAGTGCTCCAGCCTCAGAGCTTGCTCCAGAGCTCTTGCTTTATTGCAGCGGCTGTTTGGCTGCTGATAGCTTCTCCTTTGGGGCACACTCAGTTATTAAAAAAAAGTAAACAAAAACCTGTTACTTGTGCTTTACGGGATCTAAAACTATAATGATCAGTGAGGTTGTGTATTGTGGGGTGACTGCTTGTTATTTCTGCTTTTAGCAAAAGATCACAAATCTTTGGAAGGCAAACACATCTTTTGGAAAGGACCCTACCTATGGGGGCTTCTGTTTTAAGAATCTGCGTAGCCTGCAGTGGCATGGGGTATGGGGCATTAAAAAAGCAGAGAGTGAGACTGGATAACAGGCAGCTTTTAGTTCTATATCAGACAGCCTGGAATATAATGATTCCTGTTCCTAAATAAAACACAGGTTTTTTTTTTTTTTTTCTCTCCATAGTATGTTCATTTTTTTTTTTCAATTTCTGAGGTAAGAAAGAAGCCAATCAGGTAGAGTCATGATGCTACAAGAAGCCCAAATACTAAGGGCAGAGCATTTCCCTGTGATAAAAGAGGTTTGGCAGCGTTGTTGAGAGCATTATTTGCTGACCTTGCTACACCAGATGTTGCTGTTGGGCCAGCTTCTGCAGGGCTTCCCCTGCCTTCCCGATCATCCCTCACAGCAATCTCTGTAGTGCTGAAAAGGTCTGGGTCTGCCAGGCCTCCCCGACCTCTGCAAACTTCTGCCCACCCCTCTGGGGGCTCGGAGCTCTTCACTGTGCTGGCTCTTGGCAGCGTTCAGACACCCCTCAGATAGACAGAAACTCCAAGGCCGATGTCTATTTTCAAGAGCAGGGCTCTGTGGTGTGTGTAGTTCCTGCAGCCCTGCAGGCCATGTTGACATGCTGTTCACTCAACAGCTTGTGCCCGGTTTCTTCATGTGTTTTTATCCCATGCTGCATGGTCTGGATTGCTGTCTTACTCTTCAAGGGCTGTGAGAGTTAGGGACAAGCAGGCTCCTGGCAAATACATTACCACATAAATCACTCTTTATCCCTAGGCAAAATAGAAAAAGGAAGCACATGCAAACCATCCTTCATATATACCAGAATCTCCTTTTCCTAAAAAAACAAAGGAAAAATGCAATTAAAACCATGATCAAGGGTACAAGCTTTCAGAGTGTTCATGAAATAAAATCGAAATATATGAGTTCCCCTAGACAGAACTGTAAACTGTCATATTTAATATCTACTATTAGTTCAATATGTTAATTTACAGGCACTTTGGAGAAAGTGAGCCAGATGAGAACAACGGGCGGTATCATGTAAAGACATATTGAACAGTTATGAATAGTATGAGCAGGCAGAATGTGGAGCATGCGCTCTTCAAAGTCCATATGCCAAGGCAGAATAATGAAGACCAATTTCACTTTGTTTTATATATGTTTTGCATAAATATTTTCAGTGATTCATTTCAATAAAATAAATGCATTGGAATGTTCTGGACATTAAAGGCAGCCTTTAAAACACACAGGGAAGTTTTGTCAGCACATTTTTATTTGGTAGTTTATTGCTTGGTAAGGTGCTCTTTGCTAATGTTTACAGCTACTTCCATTCATCTAATGTGTGTGTGTCAGAGCTTTCCATTTTTATTTTGTTCTTTTTCCAGCATAATACATGGTTAGTGTTTTTAGTGACTGACTCTCCTTTCTGACCAAATATATTCATTTAAAAATTTTTCCTTTGTGTACTTGCCACCCTTTCTATAAAATTATTTGTATTATTGACTAACCCTCATGCTTGCAGTTAATTAAAAGATAATGTCAACGGAGGTAGAAAATTGTCACCAGAGAATGGTCTCCTGCAGATAGAGTGCTATATTTTATTTTCAGACATTTATTAAAAATAAATGTAAAAGGAGAATAGACAGAGACATTTATTCTGTGACAGTATTCCGTGCCAGTGACCCCTACTCCTGCTCTACTAAGGGATTAATGTTGTTGATTCCTCCTCTCCCTCGGCTCCTTTTTATGAGCATCGCTACAGTATGTTTAAAAAGCTGCACTCTGAGAGCAGCTCATGAATGAATTTGTGCCTCTCAGTCACCCCTTTACTCACTGCCTGGAAATGTGAGCTGTTCTCCATCTCCATCTGGAGTAAGAAATGGGATATCTTGCCTATCTGGCTGACAGCAATGAAATACGTCCCTCCATCTTTTTCATTTAGTCTGCAGTCTCCTTTGGAAATTTAGTATCCACCCCAATTACAGAGCACCTTAGACATTACGGAGATGGCTGCTAGGTGACAGCTGCTATAGAAAGCCCTAATACAGATGGATCTTTCTGTTTCGTTCACTACAGTTTCCCGTTTTTACTTGCTTTGATCTGACCTTCATTTTTAAATAGTGTGTTCCTTCCTTTTTCTCCTTCTAGGGATGTAGGAACTCTTAAACAGGATCAGGCTAGCACTCCTACTAATGTAATATCTGAACTATATCACATTCTTCAAAAGAAAATGAAATTCTGGTTTGGCAGACTTGTAGTTAAATATGCCTTTGCAGGAGAATTTTCTCAAACTAGTAACAGCCCTATTTAATTTTAGATAAAGAGAATATAAATTTTATGTAGAAAGATATAAATTTTATATAAAGAAGATATAAAGTTTTTGACTAGGGCTGCATATCTTATTCTTCATATTTTTCAATAAAGTAGCTATGAAAATACTTAACTAATATCAGTGTATAGAGCTTCTTTCCTTTCCAAAATTGTTTAGTTTCCTGCCTTTCCAAATCAATCGTTAGGTCCCACCAAATTCATCATTTCTCTTCATCTCCTATTCACTGACATCTTCAAATTATAATTTTCGAGTTGTATATAATTCTATAATTGTTAAATAAGCCACTTCTTTTCTTCATTTCGAGGGAACTGCACTATTTGAGCAGCATCTCTGCCTGTAGGTGGTTTAGCTTTTGTGAGTGTCATTTTGCTATGAGCGGCGTTAACTGAGTCCATCTTGTTAGGAAACGTAGTTGGTGCTGAGCACACACTAAATACACCTCCTTCTGCCATCTGTCTAATATCGGATAAGGTAAAAGATCTGCAAGAAGCCAGCTGTGAACTGCTGCACAGGATTCACCTCTGTTGCCTCCAGCTCTCTTCAGATGTGATGTCTCCTCTGCTACTCGAATTTCCTGTTTCTTTTCATAGTTACCTTCCACGGATTCCACCCGCCACCTGGATCTGCTCCCAAGAAGCAAGTCAACCACTTCTCTCCGACTTCCTCTCCAACCTCTTTCCTTCCTCCGTGTATTTTCTTGTCCAGTGCAGGATGCAACTGCAGTTATCTTTCAGTCAGTTTTGGCTCGTTGGGTGCTCTCCAGACGTATTTCCCGGTTCCCCAGGAATGCTCAGCTTAGACACGAGCCTGTTATTCCGTCTGCTCCATATTCTTTCCTGTTAGCACTCGCTACTGCAGCTGGTAGCATTATGTGATACAAATAAAATAACTGATTAACTGATTAGCTCTCTTCTCTCTTTGTGAAGCACTTATATAAACTGATTCTATTTGTTGACAATTTATGCATCAGCCTTTGCTGAGTAGTCGAGATACATATTTGCTAGTCTGTGGGTACTTCACAAACTGCTTACTTTGATTATTAGCTTTTCAGTGTGTGATTAGTCATCTAAATCACAGGGTATCAGTATTGCCAACTTTAAATATTACAAAGTCATGAGTCAGTCTCCAAAAATCATAAGATTGTTTTAAAATGATTTTTTTTTCTCTTTTAAAAATACTTTTTCTGTTTGTTTTTACTTGGCTGCTGAGCCTTTAGGTTTGATTTGCTTCATGTTTTCAAGTTTTTCATTGCAATACTGTGAATTAGAAGACTTTTAGTTGAAACAGTTACGATTATTTTGCAATCATCTGATTTGATGATCTGAATTTTCAAGAAAAAAAATAAAATCACAAGAGTTAGAAATGCAGTGCTATACTTTATAATATTGTCTTACTGAATGGCTGAAAATTTCTACAGAGAAAATAAAAAGAGTGAGAGATGAATAAATATAGTAATTTTCCATATTTATTTAAATTCATGTTATTTAAAGGCTTCATACTAAAAAACAGTAGGCTCCAGTCTTGTAATGATGTCCATGCAGCTCCTGAGGGGAAAAAGAATGTTAAAAATTACATATATCAGAAGCTCTTTTAACTCAAACTGGCAATAAATGCCTCAAACAAACAAATAAATAGAAAAAAACTGAGAAAAATGTGGGCCCGCTGCCAAATGAGGCAGGGGCCCTGGTGACCACGGACACAGAAAAAGCAGAGATACCAAATGCCTGTGGAGCTGCCCCTGAGCTAGCTCCAACTGAGCTGTAGCCACATGGTCTATGCACTAACAATACACCCAAACTTGTTTCCCTCTTCTACTTTTTCTTCTACTTTGCATCACAAACAAATATCATGTCTGTTCTCCCTGCTGCCAGCTGCAAATGTACAGAATCTTTCTATCCACACATGCACTTACGATTGTTTTCTCTCAACAGCCTTCCCACATCTCCTGCATGAGTAGCTACTTTAGTAGAGTTCAAACAACAGCAAAAATCAGGTAACCAAAACACCTGCTTTTATCCAGTGTGATGCAATGGAAGGGCTAAAGATGCTTGGATTAATAAAAGCCTAGGACCAGTGCGGTGAAAGTACCAGTTCTGTTTGTATGGATTCATACCCTGTGTTGTATTGATATCCCTTCAAAATCAGCGTGAGACGTGTCAGTAGGGACCACAAGAGATGCTAAAAGTACCACATATAACCCTAAGAGCTTTGTCTACAGCTGAACTGGGGGATTTTGGTGCATTTCCCAGCCCCTTCAACTGAACACCCAGGCCAGAGCTTCACTCTTTGTTGGACAGAAACCTAAATGCATGAGTAGACAGTGAGCCCTCATAGTGTTCTCCTCAGTGCCCTCCCATCTGGAGCATGGGATCAGGACCTGTGTAATGGGATCAGGATCTGTGTAATAGCTCCACAGCATTTTTGAGAGAGGGAAAAAAAAAAAGATAGAGAAGGACAAGTCTGCCCAGTTCTCCTCTCTAGATAGTATGCAGGGGCCATCAGTGCTTTCGAAGGTCTAAACCGCAAAGGACTGGTGCTCATTTCCTCTTCCAGAGAACTATCTGACTAACAAAACATTATTAAAATGGAGTCTGTTTATTTATGACTTTAAAGATGTGTTTTTGCTGTCCTCTGCTGTTTTACATGGGATGTTGTAGAGAAAAAAGGACCATTTACATTAGGGTTTTGTACATATAAACTTTGGTATCTGGAAAATAAAGAAAGCTCAGGATAGATGCAGCAGTACATGATTAGACTGAGAATGGAGAGATGTAATGCTTTTGTTGCATTTTAACAGCTTTTTTTCCAGGCATGAAGGAGCCTTGTAAATCACTGGACATGTGCAAGATAGCACATTAGTGTAAGGTCATAATGATAATCGTAATGACAGAATGAGAGATCAAGTATATTTATTTTAATATTGTAATACTTAATGAACAGGAGGATTTCTTGGAGCCAAAATACAGACAGCAGAATGTTATTATATTGCCAGAATTTCATAAGATGCTGTGAATTTATCTGCAAATGAGTCCATATGCTACACCATCTAACATTAAATGCAAGAGCAAACTGCTTGAAGAAAAATTGTCTTTGTATGCAGTTTGAGAATCAGACTAGCTTAGGAGCAGCTGACTTATGAAAAATGTTAGATAAGTGCAGTCAGGGAAACACAATTAAGACTCTTGGGTCCAGATCCAAAAGGATCTTGAAGCTGGGTGACTATCTCTGGGAGCTGAATTCACAGGGGTGTATCTAAGCCCTAACTTATTATATAATAACTTTCTTCCATCCGAGGAAGTCTAGGTTCTCAGCCCCTGGAGGTTTAAACCTGAGTTATAAATAAGTTGCCTAACTAACTGCTATGGGTCATTTTAGAAAAGAAAAAACCCTGCACTGCTTTTCTTTTGAAGTTTAACTACTCTCCAGGAGAAAAGCTGATCAGGAAGGTGCTGATTTTGCAGCCCTCTATTTAGGTTTTTCCACTGGGATTCCATTCAGATCTCTGTTTCCAGGCATGGCTTAGGTGTTTTTCTTTGGAAGCCACCTTGGGAAATCCCACTGCTTCAGATGTTCTTGCAGAAAAACACTAACTGCTCTACCAAGTGGTTGCTTACGTTTTGCCTCAAGATCCTTCCACTGGCATTTATGTCATCTAGATGCAATAATCTACTATGTGGCCTGAGAGACACATGACTGAAATATTACCAGAAACATCAGATTCCGCATACATAAAGACTTTGAGTGTTTCAGCTGAAACAGTTTATAACGTCACCCACGTTTCAGAAACTGCACATAAATTCCTTTGGCAGTCTTGTAAGAGATAACCACTTAGGCAGGCATATAATTTTTTCAACTCCTTTTATGCTTACAGAGCACTACATAAAAGAGTTTTTCAGAAGATGGAATCATTCACACGTAGTAGTTTCACTGTCTGGGGAATGTGAAAAAAGTTCAGGTTTTAAAGAAAAAAATAGAAGGCAAAATCCACAGCGTAAGCATTGAACAAAGTTAATTCACTGGACACTTGGATTTTAGTCCATGTTCTTGATTTTTCTAGAAAAAAATATATTGTTATTGGCTATATCAATACTCTGAGAAATGACCTGTGTCCTTTAAAAAGTAAAGCCGACCATGTAAAGACTCCAATGTGGATTTCTCCTAGGAGGATTTGATTACAGCCGCATCAGGTTCCTGCTTTTCATGGCACTAAGCAGAAAGTTTCAGTGAAACTCCTCTGACCCTAGCCTTTCTCCAGTTCTTGAAGTAGCTATTTTCTTTTCCTCTTAATTTTTGATCCTTTAAGCTATTTTAGGTTTCTCACAAAAGAAGGGGTAAGGTTGTGAGCTGAATTAGGTAAGCCGTGCAGAAGAGTTCCGCCATGGTCTGCCCTTATATACTTTCCACCTTCAGTCCTCCTGCTGAGGATATTGTCCTCTCAGTTCTAGATCAGTCCCATCTAAAGCACTTGGTTCAGCTTTAAACACCTATAAGAAGAGCTTCCTGCTGAAATCCGTGCTCGTTAGACTCAGGTGAGGTTGGAAGAGAGCACTGAGACCATCTCTTAAGCCACTGGTTCTGCTGCTATGAAGTGAGGTGGCTCTGCTGCCTTGCCTCTCCTTGTTCCTGTTGGGGTATCCTGCCTCTTGTCTTTGAGGCTGATGTAGCTCTGTAAGGCAGCCAAAATTCATCTGTTTATTAAGTGATTTATTTCTGGATTTGTCTTCTGAAAACCTGGACGGGCTCCGTGCAGAGTTGGGCAAGGAGCAGGAGCAGTGTAAGAGAGGCCAGCTGGGCAGAGGGCAGCAGGACAGGAGAACCTCCGCTGCTGGCAGCAGCCCTGCCTCAACTTGGCTCTTCTGATCACCTTCCAGGGCTCTGTGCTCCAAAATGTGGCAGGTCAGCAGCTATTACTTGATGGTCTGAAAGCTAAGCTCGTGTGGATGCAACTTCTGCAGCAAGGGTGGTGTGGGAGGTGAGGGGCAGGAAACGATGTGGCCTTCTCAAAGGGAACTGTCCTCCCTTCTGCATTTGAGCACTTCTGCTTTCTTTAATCCCATGCACCTGCCTCACAGGAAGGAATAGGTTTTTTAATAGACTTTCCGAGAGTTGCAGCCACAGTAAATCTCAAATTATAATTAAGCATCCCAGATGCTGTTTTGGATGAAATCAGCTATAGAAAGATAATTTTGGAGAAGGAGAATGAGCAGGTGAAAACAGGGAAGTTATAATGAAATTGATAGACTTAATTATAGTATTTGCTGCTGTGAAAGCTGTAGTGTGGTCTAATCAGTTTCAAAATGTGGGAAGACTGAGGAGTTACTGTTTTGTCTACTTACACTACTATTTTAGGGTTTATTGAATAACGTATTTAGGATGTGATGCAGAAGGTGCATATAAACTAATTGCATATTTGGGAAAGCACAAGCTGATGGATGATGCTTTTCTGAACTACCAGGAAGCCTGCTATGGCAGTACTGTAGGCTGTGCATCTCCTGTCTGCTTGTTTACCTGACCAGCTCTCCTTGAAAAACCACCACTAGCCCATTGTAATATCCTTCACTGTGGTAAAGCAGAACTTTTATGTGTGAATTAGAAAAACAAAAGATTATTTTTCCTAGCTGTTAATGGAATAAATACCATCAGTAATGTACTGATACTGTGAAATAACACTGGATTAATCTGACTTATTCTTATATTCTAGTTGTTCTGTGATACTTTGGTAATGATTATTTTGCATCACTGATAGAGCCAAGTTTTAACAGTGAATTATTAAAATTTTTGGTTTAGGAGTCTTTGCTTTTGTGGAGCTGAGTAGCTGGAAATGGAGTTATTCTCCAGATTCGGGGGATGATGTAGCACATGATCCTTTTGGTTCTGTATTTCCTCCAATGGCTCTTTAGAGAGTAGGGCCATACTCTGATCTCGTTTGTATTAGTGGGCATCAATAAAATATAATAAGTATGGCTGGCTTTGCAGAGCATCCTCAATGGACTGCTTCTGATTTAGTGACTGTTACGTATCGTCGTAACCATCCAAAGCAGTACCTGAAGGAGGAATCTTACCCTTTGATGCTAAAGCATAAATCTATTGAACAATTTGTTCAGAACTTTTCTTTACCCATATCAGCAATGTATTTTTTGAATGAAAGAGAAATCATCATTTCTAATAGTGCTATAGGCTTTTTCACAATATAGGATGCTAGCATTTGGAGATCAGCTGCATATTCTACCAGTTTTACTTCTGCAAAGAAATTCTGAAATTCATTCTTAAATTTTAATACCAGTATTCAGAGGCCTTTTTACTGATTCCATAAGTTAATAAGTTGCCAGTTACAATGTTCAGCTGTCCAATATGGCATTTCTTTTTCTCAGCGAAAAGATCCAAAATCTCAAAGACATAATAAACTAGGTTTAGGGCAGTTATTTGGTGTGCCAACACCTGTGGTGTGATGCACTGAATAAAAAACTTTAAAAAAGTAATATTAGTGACAGCCTTATGCAGCTACCAAATGGTAGTAAACATGGATAAATGTTTACTTTTTTTTCATTATGTTCTCTACGTTATGTTTTTAGCTCATGCATGTTGATTTTGAAGTCATAACCCAAGCATGTATGTGGCAAATTTGCTAGTAATAACATCTTACTGTAATCCGGCGGAGCACTAAAGCACATACTTAAAAAGTTAAGCATGTGATTAAATGTGGGCAGACTGCTGAATCAGTGATGGTAGTCAGTGGCTTGTGAATGGATATTAATCACAATTAAATATTAAACTCAAATGAGCACATCTGTGCTCCAATAAAATGTTTTGTGCTGAGTCAAAGAGCAAACACAGCAGAACCCTGGAATATTTATCCTAGTGTTTTGTGGCTCAATTAATACAATTTAGTTATGTTTCCTCCAGGTTTATATTGATCTCTGTAAATCAAACTCTGTGCTGACACTACTGTGCAAATACCTCGAACAAAGGCTTATTTCTTTGTTTTCCCCCAATACCAGTGGTTAAATCTGTAACTCCATAGAGACTTTCAATATATCTTGTTTTTTTTAAATGTTCGATTTTATGTAAAAGGCACCAAGTTTCTGTTTCCCAGTTCCCATTGCTCTAACTGCTATTAAGGATGAGAGGTGCACGATACATTTCAGTCAGGATTCCAGCACTGGAGGTGCCCCAGCACTCCAGCTGTTTTCTTTATGACCAAGAACGGGCTCTATCATATCCCTGAATCTGAACAGGTCGCATCATGAAATAATTTGGTTTTTATATAAGTGAGTAGAAAGGATGTCTCCAGATATATTTTCATTAGTAACACAATGTTAAAACCGATCTTATATGATCGGGTAGGTTATCTTGCAGTTTCCTACTAGACTTAGATCTAGACCTGGACCTAGATCATAGATATGAGTAAAGGGACAGGAAATAGCAGGTTACCTGTGAAAGGCAGGAAATGTTTATATATCTCTTATATAAGTCAGTATGGTGTTGAAAAGAGGATTCTTTTCTGGACTTGAGTAAAAGGGAAAAAACAGTAAAACAGTAATTTTTATTTGAAAACCTCAATTATATTTAACACCTATTTTTTAAAATTACAATAATATAAATTTCCACATAATGTCACGTCACAGTAATGTCTTTGTTCTGTCTTCTAGCTCAAAACATCCTCTGTTGGTATTTTGATAGTACCACAAAGTGAATTGCCACTACTGCTGTGAAATAGCATAAAATACTAGTACTATGGATTGCAGCAAACCCCCAACTTTTCATCGTGTACGCTCAGGGCACCGCAGGTTCAGTTACCACCTGACATTTGTGTTTGAATTATAAATACCAATATGAGGAAAAGGGTCTGAAGTGCAGTGGGATGTTAGACTAGTTCTTCCCTAAACTGTCAGAAGAGTCCAGTTGTGTATTTCCTATTAATTCCAAGTAGGAAATATTTTGCATATGTTTATGCCATTGTGATCTGGGGATATGACAGGCATTTTTCAATGACAGTCTCTCATTTGGGAACCACACAACATTTCAGATGCGCACAGTTTTTATTTTTAAATGTCTTTCAGAATATTTGGGTAAATAAATGGAACTTTAGAGGGTTGGCTGATACCAAAACATCATTTTTGTTAGATTTCTTAATAGCATTTGACTGGAGTAGGCAATCCTTTTTTGAATGGCAGAGCCTTGTAGTATTTTGGGTGGACAGTGCTCAAGTAATTTCACTGATAGATTCTAGATTGAAGAGGCAGATGAAATTGCCGGTGTTTACCATTGATGAGGTAGCATCATTGCTGAAGTGCTTGAAGGTTGGAAAACCCATGAGAATAATTAAAATGCTGAAACAGGAGCATATGTCAATGGAGACAGCTTGTCTACTCGCCAGGTTGCGCAGTCTTTAATATTTACAGTGGGCTAGGCTTGTCAAGCAGACTGGTTGTATAGTTCAGCATTGCGTGTCTTAACCTTTTGTTCTCAGGAAGTGACATTTTCTTGAAAGCAATGTGAAAAGAAGAATTAAAATAAACAGACTGAAAACAACCAATTTTCAATTGGATAGCCAAGACAGCAGGAAAGAAAAACTAAACACTCAAAAACCACATTTATTTCAGCACATAGTTAAGAAAGCACATGTGTAAAAACTCTGTCATTATATAGTTATATTTATAGTTACCAACAAAAAGTATTCTCCTACCATTCCACTGTTTCTTATACTGATTTCTTATACTTATTTGCCTCTCTGATGGCAAAGGAAAGCTATTGAAGCATCTCCCTCCCTGCCCCTACCCAACCTGCCCACCCTAAAAGCCAATACAAAACTTGTGTAAATCAGAAAATTAATCAATTTTGTGCAGCCCTGCTGCGACCCCCTAAAGCATACCGAGCTATAGGAAGGGGCAGTTGTTTCTTTTTGTTCTTTTTGGGGAGTACTTAGCGTGCTCCTCTGAGATGTAGCTGATCCAGGCCCAAACATTCCTCTGCTTAATTCAGAGCAAGGTGCCCACATTTGGGGGTCTTGTTCTTGGGGGGTGCTCTAGCTTGCACTGGGCTCTAATGGGGCAGGGGGTGTTTTGCTGGGCTCTGCAAAAGCCGTTCAGCATTATGCAAAGCATTTCAAAGAGTGGAGGTTGGAACGTTTTAGCAAGTTCTCTTTCGATTAAATTGCAGAGCTCTTTGTGGGCTACCTAATATGAAGCTAATTGTGCTAAATGCAGAATCTTTATCAGAAACAATGAATCTCATCTCATAATAACTCTTAAGCAAATAAACATGGCAGCATTTTAAAAATCTATTGTCTGTATTTGGCAGAGGCCTGACAGGCAGCTGGATCTCCCATATTCTAGGTGAGTTGTGCTGCCTTTAGAGGTACGACAGTGCCGTCGCCTCCAGGACTCAATTTAAGACTGTCTCAGTAGAGTTTAGATCTTTGGTGGCAGCTGACTTGGGTAACACACCTAGATTCCTTGGCACCCTCCAGACCCTTTTCTTAATGCTGAAGGGGCACAACCTGTAGAAAACTAGGCACTGGTAAGGTAAGAGGAGAACTTTTTTCAGGTTTGGGATTTTTTTTTTTTAACCTTTGTAGGACTCAAAATCCTTTCTGTGAATGTATATCTGGGCCTCCTAGTGGTAGGCAGACCCCAAGCTGACTACAAAGCAAAAAAGCCTATGGAACCTACATAGTTTTAAAAGTATGGTATTATCAGTTCCCAGATTAAAACTGCCCTGCTGCTCCTATTTTGTGTTCTCAAGAGCTGACTGCACAAATTATGCAGTCTCCTTCTTCAAAAGCCCTTGCCAGAAGCAAATCTGTTCAACTGGAATAGAAAAATGATACCCTGCTTACTGAGACCTATGGCATAAAGCCTCACTTTATGCCACCTTCAGCAACATCCCCTCAAATGACCGGGGCTTGCAATATTCTATAATGTTGTTCAATACTGAATGAAAGTTGGGTAATAAAGACAAATTTTTGGCTTAGAAGAGCAAGCTGTTATTTCAATAATAATGCCTGCTTGCTGGGGAGGAAGGTGTGGGTAGCCAGTTTGTGTTTTGAGATCCATATCCCTGTGTGCTATCAAACATTGCTCAGGGCATGAACAAGGCTCAGGCATCTTTGTCTGTTTGTTCTCCTTGCATGAAAGATTTGTGTAACCCAAATCTGTGAAATAAGTATTTCCAAAAATAACTCCTCTTTCTTCTCTTGTTTTCCTGCCATCACTTGCAGTTGTCCATCAGGAGTGAAATGTCCCAGTTCTGTTGTGCGTATGCATGGATTCTGTAGTGTGCTGCCGCCTCAGCTAGTGTTTGGGCCAAAAGATGATCAAATGGACTTGACTTTCAAAGAAGGACACTTAAGATGAAGCAGTCTCTGGAAACACCATGGCTGCTTTCCAGTTTCCAGGCTGTCTTTCACCTGGCTGGAGGAAAGAGCTAGATACAAATGCAGACATCTTGATTCATCTCTGTAGCTGCCCCGCTGAAGATAGAGCATACCACTAATGTTTACCTACTGCTTTACATCCACAACTTCTCTGTTGAGTGACAAAAGTTTAAAAGCTACTTTTGAAATATGATATCGGATAAGTTTAATAGATACACTCTGGTCCTAATACTGTGTCTTGCCCCCACTTGCATAGGTTACTTCTATTTCTTAGCTAATAATATTAATGAATCTGAATGACTAAACAGCTTCTAAGATCAACCATATATCAAAGATAAACTACTAATGAACTGTAAAGTAGTAGAGGACTTGCTTGCTAGTTCAGGTTACGGTCCACCACTTTTGGTACATGGATTATTCTTTGGTTTATAGTGAGAAAGATTTGTGCTATCAATCAGGTCCTTAAATGCAGGTTAACAGTTAGGATGTTGGTATTTTTTTGTGATAAAATCTACACTTAGAACATCTTCTCTTGCTTTACTTAACTTGTGAATTTCCCTTGTACATATGTGACTCCTACACAGGAAACTAAAGCAGGCCATTGGGATAGTTTTGTTGTCAAGTCCTAGTACAAAACCATGAAATTTAATTTTTAATGAGGATTAGTTTGTTTCTAGCAGCGATACAGGGAAGAACTCTTGCTCTGTTCTACATGTTTAATTCTATGCATCTGCTGTGCAAATACAGGTATCAAGATATTTAAAATTCCAGTTCCATGTAAGCAGAAATAACACTCAAGATTCACTGCCAAAATTTGGTATATATTGTTATTATCTTAACAATAGGTGCACTTGAATCACATAATTTATTAAAGTTGTGAATTAACACGACTCCCTGTGGCAGGCCACAGTATAAACATGTTCCCCTGCACTTCCCCCTGCGCAGATCCTGGCGGGGGCAGAGCACGCCTGGCCTTGTGGAGCACTACGTGGGTGACACGAAGGCAGGAGAAGGCATCGCTCTTTCTCTAGTAAAGCCTTTAGGGGTGAGCTCCTGCGCAGGGAGCCACCAGCTGCACAGTGTCCCTGGGCTCGTGTCCAGCCCTCCTGGCGGCTGCCCTCTCTGCGGTCCCTGGGCCACTTCCACCTCCACAGCGCTCCTCAGGGGATGTCTCAGGGCTGACTTCTGCTCAGCTGGAAAGGTTTTTCCCGCTGCGTATTTCTGTTGCAGACTGTTTCGGGCACAGCCACGTCCCCCTGATGGGGGCTCAACACTGAGGTGCAGTTAGCGTTTTGGCTTCCCGCTGAGGCCGGACGAGGACTCTGGTGGTGTCCGGGAGCCCAGGCCTGTTGGTCGCAGGAATGCGGCGCGTGCAGCGGCACCGTGTCAGCCCACGCCGGGGAGGGACGGGTGCCTGGAGGAGGCCAGGACCTCTCTGTTAAAGGATTTTAAATCCTCTAGGCTGAAAACATTTATCACGATTTGCCTTACTTCACGCTAACTTTTATCAGCACAAACGATGTTGTTGTTTCAGTGGGGGACCTCATGGCACCACAAAAGCAAGCATAACCCAGGGCAGCCTTTTCCCTGGGAGAAATGCAAATTTATCATTTATCTGTACCACTGTAGTACCTAAACCTCCAACTAGGAGACCTCATAGTCTAGGCGTTGTAAAGTACATATATACTTCTTATATAATACATACACACAGGAGAAAAAAGAACTATTACTATCATTTTCTGTATTTTGGAGAACTAAAATGCACATGTTTGTTCTGGTCAAATAGCAAGCTTGCAGGTTTTTTCCTGTTCTTCCTCAAAAACCACAGATGCTTAAACATAGATAAATCGTTAACAATTCAGGAAAGATTTATTTTTATAAACAATGTCTTGCCTCAAATCACTCTCCATAGCTCACTCTTAAAGTTGTTAAACAGCTGTAGCGTTGGAGTGACTACTTTGTAAGTAGTTCTCTTACAAAGAAAACTTGCCAAGAGAGTACTTTGGCTCATTCCTAAAGCTGCTATGCTTCCATCAGGTTTGGGGGCTTTGTTTTTTTGCGTGTGGATGTAAGTGCCTTCATTATTCAAATTTAAGATTCAATAGTGGACAAAGAAATTACGTATGTTTGTTAAAAAGAAATTTTAGAGGAGAAGGAAGAACTGTGTTATAACTGAGTTACAATACTTTGTCTTAGTGGGATAGTTGAGTGCAATAATGTATTAAATGTACTGTATTAGAATTGCAGAATAATTTAGGTTGGAAGAGACTTTTTGAGAGCTTATCTAGTTCAACGTCTTAGTCAGCACAGGGTTAATTTCTAAGTTAGAGCAAGTTGCTTAGGTCTTTACGCAGCTGAGTTTTGAAAATTTCTATGAATGAGATTTCACAGCCTCTCCGGGATGTTCTTGATGTCCAGTCAGAATTTCCTTTGCTGCAACTTGAAAGCATTGCCTGTTGTTCCTTCACTGGGCAATCTAGGAGTAGAATCTGCATCTGCCCCTATAAAGCTTTTTGCATAGCAGAAGTGGACTGAGAGTCCTCCTCAGCCTTCTCTCCTCTCTTTTCTCCCTCAAGATTGCCACCGCCTTCCAAAGATGACAGAGCAAGGACTCTCATGGACACCAGCCAGCTTTGTCAGCAGCCTTGAATCACCCCACACAGCCCAGTGTGGATAAGTGGCTCAAGGCTGCAGCCCAGAGGCTCAATGAATCTTAGCAGTTGTTTTGTGTCATCCAGGCTCTGGGCAAGCAGCAAACTCCTGAGACAGCTGATCTGATCAGCAGATCAGTGTTGTCCCACAAAGCCAGGGATATTCAGCCATTTTTAGCCTTTACCTTCTGTTTTTAACGTGTTCAACATGCTCAGTCACCTTCCAAACTTTGGACTAGTCACCAGCTTCCACCACTCCACCAGAGTCCCAATCCGACTCATCCTAAAGTAGGGGCAGTCTCTGCTCATCCCTTGTTCTTTGCAATATGAGGCTTGGACCTCTGCCCGTGCAGACACTCCATGGAGATTTTTGACCAACCTTTGCAATATTAGTGCAATATAGTGTTAATATAGGTATTTCTCATTCCCGATCCACGTGAGCCACACCAGCTATCTCACATCTAGGTATGGCCATTAAGAAGGAGATGCTACAGCTGCTGGTTGTGCTGATCATAACAGATGGAAGAACACTTTGTGATATTTACCCAAAACCTGTAACTTTGCATATGTTTTTAGGTAGCGGCGTGTGGTTCAAAGACTCTCTGTCTTCTCTCAGGACTGAACCTGTCTGATGAGTTGGTTAGAAATACTTCTGTGAAGGAGAGTTGAAAATACAAGTGGGTTTGACCTGATGTATTTATTCTCATCTTTCTTTGCATTTCAAAAAAGAAATTGTGGAATCATTGGAAAAGTCTTTGTCTCTTCCTCCCTGCAGTGTTGTTCTGTCCCTTTGAGGGCATCATCATTTCCCAGAATCAGAGATGTTTTAGGAAGTTACGGACTTTGACATTGCTTGTTCCAGATTCCTGAACGTCTAGATTCCTTGATTGACAGTGCAATTATTTCAACATCAAACTGACGTGTTCCCAAAGGACCTGCATTCCTCATGCTGTGTTTAGTTTGAGGTGTCTTAAATAATTTGAGGATTTTCTGATAAGTGCAGCCAATTAAAATAATTGGACCTGGAGGTCACAGATTTATGGATCACTATAGCAAGGTCTTATCATGCCACTACAGACCGCAGTGTTCTGAAAAGTGAAAGATATAAAGGTAGTTGCTCTTTTTGGAGGGTTATTGTTTTTGGAGAGTCTAAATACTGAAGAGGAAGTCAGAAAGCAATTAGAAAGCAATGGCTGTTGACCATTATTTTCTTAAACTCTTTAATAGGGAAAAGACTGTCTTAAGGCATTGTTTTGGATCACTTCAGAACAGGGTATTTTGCAAATTTTCAGAATACATGACTTTTGTCTACATATATTGTATTCTTATAAAAGCTATGTGGAGGGAGTATACTTTGCGCGGTAACTTCTAAAAGATTTAATTATTTTAAGTGATAGTTAATCACAGGATAATTCTAATTCATCTCACTGCTGGTGCAAACCTGAAATAAGTCATAGTGATGATCATGTTTTCTTTTCTGGGTCATCAAGAAGTGAGATAACTTTCAAACTCGTGTTTGAGCTTAACTTGGCATGGTGATTTTGATGATTGCATGATAATAGGAATAACAAAATTGCTATTAAGTTTAATTATGCTATCTGAAGTCCTTTTAACATTCTTCTAGGTTTGCTTTCCCTTGTTTAAATTTCAGTCAAATATATAAAAATGATTATTCAATCAGTGAGTTCCTCTTTACCTAAATCCTCTTGTCACTTTTAGTTGAACACCCTTTCTTTAGCAGAAACATTACTTCTGTTGTTGGTAGTTCCTTAAATACTGGCAATGGTCTTTGAAAATATCCATTTTGGTTGAGACATAATATAATCTGAAAGAATGTATATGCATATTGTAATATTTTCACAATATAACTGAGCTTTATCTTCTTTAACCCATTCCCTTTTACTGAGCAAGAAATGGAGACATTATGCATATTTAAATCTACTGTAATAAATATGTTGATATGATATGAGCATATTTGATATGCTACTATGAATGTGATTTATATTTTTTTCAGTAAAATTTGTCCTTTTGACAACATCTCCATATTTTATTTATGTTCCTGATGCTTCCTTGGAAATGGTGCAATAAGGTAGAGGATGAAAAGAGAAGAAAATATGTGTATTAAAAATAAACCAAACAGATGAATCAATAGCAAGTTCTATTTTGACATTAGAACAGCATGAAATGGGCAGGAAGCAGCTCCTCAGGCCACGTCGACAGTCGGTTCCCAGGGAGGGCAGGGAAACGGGCAGCCAGCAGCGAAGGATTGAAAGCTCTTGCAAAATCTCTATTTTCAGCAATACCAGATACACTAAAAGTGGGATTCTAAGTATTTTCTCCATGAGTAATGGAGCAGGCGTTAGCTGTGCTGTTTGGAATGGGGCTGGTGCTCAGGATGTGTGCCCGTTGGGAGGACAGAGCTGCTGCAAGCTCCGCTGCTCCGTCTCAAGAGCCAGCTGCTCTAAGGACCGATTTTGTCAGTAGTTGCAGCTGGTCTTGATGAGTGTGATATCAGTTACAGCTTCAAATAAGTCTCAGAAAAAACACTGGTAATCTCTGGGTTCTTCAGGAACTGAAATGATACCCAGTGTTTGTTGATACAACCCCTTAAAAAGCGCTGCAAAATGCAATTATGCTTGTGATTGGAATGAAGTTCAAATTTAGCCTCTTGTAAGTTGGACCCATTGCATGTTGTTAGGAAACTGAAATCCAATAGCTTGACGCAATGTTTCAACACCTGGTTATAAGTACATGTCTGCTCTGGAAGAAGAAATACGGTCATGCTATAATAGCAAACCAGCTTTGATTTATAATGGTTCGTATCATGCAACAGCTTGAGAACAGGAAAGCTTGACTCCTCTTTCTGAGAGCAGATATCTGTAAGGCAAAAAATCCTGAATATTTCCTTTTTGCTTAAATAACAGGAAGGGACTAGGTTCAAGAATAGGACCTTCTCCTTTTAAGAGTGTCTATGGGAACTGTAATGTCTAACATTGTCAAATATGAAATCCAAAAGTGAAGGAAGCTTAATAATAAAAAGGAAACCAAAGTAGAATATACTCCTGTAGTGACAAGAGGCAACAAGAGACTTTCAGAGAAGTGAGATTGCAGCAGAGGAGTCAGTACTGAATTTCAAATGTTCTAAAGATGTATTTGTTTACAAACATCATCTCAAAACATCTCTATAGCAGTTGATGAAGAAATCTTGCCTAAAACAAAAGCCCTGAGGTGAAAATAAGGAAAAGAAAATAAAGCAATGTAATGAAATATGATCCTTAGACTGAAAACAATTAAAATTTCTTCTACCAGATTTTCTGAGGATAGTAGGAAGGCATCAGTGCTTAATAAATAGCAGTGGAGATAGCAGTGGCTAGGACATGCCTTCCTTTTTAAAAGAAATGATACAACATTTGAAAGATAAAAAGGTAGGAACTCTCTCACTGGATCAAGCCAAAACATCTAACCTATTCTTTCCAGTAATACACTGCTCCAGCAGAATGTACAGAGGACATTTTAGGGGATAGCTGTGTGCCCCAGGACAATTTTTTTTTTGTCTTTTGATTACAAAATTATCACTTAATGGGTCAGGCCGAGTTCTGAAACGTTTGCTCTATAATTTTAAATCTATAAACTCACATGTCTTTGTTCACTGTATCCTTGATGCATGTTCTCCTGATTATTGCTGTATTTCTGCAGTCAAAATCCTCAGTGTAATAACTTGCTGGTCAAGAGAGGAGGGGAGTTACGTTAGAGGACACTGGACAGAAGCACAAGGACCTGTGAGGTGCCTAAGGCTCTGTTCTGACTTTGGAATTACTGCAGTGCCAAGACGTGAGAAGCAGAGACAAATATCCACATCTCCTGTTGGGGCCTGATAATCACACTGAGGTCTTTCTTCTGGCAAGTTACAACACGCAGTAAAAATTCTTCACGGTGACTTCTGCCTTGAATCTTACCTATGCAGTGCTCTGACTTATTCTGGGTGTTCTGCAATTTTGGACCTGTAAAACATTCATTTTCATTCATTGGCTTGCTTCTCTGCAATGGCTTGTGGTTTAATAAACATAAATTTAAACAGACAAGAGAAAATAGTATCCATCTCCCTCTGCCATGGCCATATTACCCGTACAATTATATCTAGAGCAGAACATCTTTATCATTCGGTACCATAGGGAGGCCTGAGCACATTCATATGCAGGAGATTCTTTTAAGCGAGCAGATAACGATTTCACAGAGGCATTTTTTCACAGCAGAATTATTTTGCTTCACATGCTCCAGCTTCTCTGTGTTTTTTCTATTTTTTTTCCTTTTTTTTTTTTAAAGTTGTTTTAGGGGTTAACTTGCCAAGCTTAAAACGATTTTCTAGGAATTAATTCTACTTCCTATTAAAACACTGTAAGTATTTCATGCTGAACACTCAGAAAGCCTCAAATGTTTTCTTCTGTTATGTAATCAAGGAAATCTCCCAGAGATAAAAATACGAACTTTGCTAAATTGTAAAATATTCTGTGCTGCTCTAAAAAGCAATCTGCATATCTGTGTAACATAAGTAAATATAGATACAAATTTGAACATTAATTATAATAATTATTTACATATGCCCCTAAGCACAGCAAGCTGTAAAGAAAACAGTCATAAATAGGTCCTGATCATTATCCATTGACATCAGCTAGAAGTTTTCACTTCATTTGAGGAATCTTTCAGTCCACACTACGATCTGGAACTTGCTCCTTCTACATTTGATAACATGGCTCTATACCGTAGACCAGAGATAATTTGGCTAGTGCTAGGGAAGCCCCATGGCATTAAGGACATGCTATCTGCTGTAGCATTTATTCTATTTCTGCATTTATGAAAGTCCATTTTTAATCTAATATTGCAATTCCTTAGCTCCCAGCTGGGAGCCTTGAAAGAACTGACGGTTAAATCTTCAGCTTGATATAACTGGTAACTGTTTCTGCTTAGTTAAGGAAAAAGATGTATTCTCTAAATAGTCCAGTCTCTCTTTTTTCTTTTTTTTTCTATTTTGTTTTGTTTTGTTGAATGTGTAGCCCTGCACCTGCTGTCAGGTTTTGATTCCTATAGCTCCAATCACTTCATGTCTGATTTGGATGAAGATTCTCACTCAAATCGTCTGTCTAGGTCGAGTGGCACTCCATGAAAAAAAAATCCAGGATTTGCCTGTAAAATTAAATAAAAACCTCGGAAGAGCATGGCATTTTAAGTACTAAGGTGTGGATTACAGCATGCAAATGCTGAAAGGGAGCAGGGGACAGACGAGACATGCAGAGGGAAAGGTGACGGTTTTGCTGAGGAATTCTCCTGTCATGTTCTCCCTAGGGAGGAGGGAAGCGGAGTGGGGAGGAAGTGGGAGGAGAGCAGTGTGAAGAGGCTCTTGGATACCATGGAGATGGATGCAGTGCAAAAATCTGTGTAGTGCAGATAAGCAAGTGGGAGGCTGGTATCAAACTCCTACCAGCCAGAAAGCGGCTTTGTGCAGGGTGACCGCGCTGCAGGGCTGGGGAGGAGGAAGCGTTGCTTTAGCCTCTTCCATGACGTTTCCATACTTACTGCTTAAAAGAGAGGGAGGAAGGGACGAGTAAATGTTTTTCAAGCTTGTGACCTGTGTCATGCAGTAGTATGACTAGTCGTGTATCTATATCGAGTCTGCCAGAAATGAAAAATCACATGCTAGAGTTTTTTCCAGTCAAAATTGTCTTGCTGCCCCAGACCTGCTTTCTCTGTTTTGTCTCTTAATTTCAATTGTAATTTGATTAACTGGGCACTCATAATAAATTCATAATGCTTTTCCGTGGTTTATGAATGTGGGGAAGAAAATGTCACAGATGCAGTAGGAACTAAATGTTACTTTATCTCTGAGTAAGACAGGGTGTTTTTGAAATTCAGTCTTTGTGTAACACTGCTTTGAAAGACCGTCTCTGCTCATTTTAGGATTTCTTTGTTCTCTGCTTTTAATTTTTATGCTTTCAGTACCTGTAGGATGAGGCTGTTATTTATATCCATGGGCATGAGGAAGATGCTGTAGTTCATAAGTATTTCATTTTACTCCTCAAAATCATTGTATTTCTTAGTTTTAAACTTCAAGAAACACTAGAGAATGGTGACTGTAGTTTTCAGAAAATTGTTATTCGTGCTGTTGATTCTTCTTAAAATACAAACTTCTTCCTGTCTACAAGTCAGACTAAAGCAAGATACAAGTGCTATTCTATTGCCTTAAATAGACCTACTTGAAGCCAATAGGCAAGTTCTGAGACTACTTCACGTGAAGAGGGTTTCTACTTAGGGAAACAGTTTACTTCCTGAAAGGTCTTGTGCATACCAAAGTAGATGAGGAACGACAGGACTTAGCTGGCATAGCTGAGTATGCAGAAATTCAGAAATAACAGATTTATACCTGCCGGCTCCAGCTTTGGCTGCTTCCTTGCAAGCGTGTCTGTGCACTGTGGAGCAGCCGGATGATGGGGAATGCAGGCTGTGATCCTGGAGTTAAGGACTGTGTTGTAATGCAAATGCACAAGGCATGAACACTGAAGTCACCCAGGCTATAATGACTCTCACACTACATACTTGAGCTTGCTGTCCAAACAACATTTTTAATAGAGCTTCCTTAAATAACCTTTTCTTTATGTTCAGCTGAAGGAACCTTCTCTTACCCTGCCCTGGCAGCAGATCTCAGAGTGGCATGTGGAGGTATGCAGCTCAGAGGAGGACCGGCCCTTGGGCACTGAGTATCTTAGCTTAAGGAAGGTGGGAGCTGTTTGCATGGTGTTGCAATAGAATCAACTGAAGACCAGTGCACATCTTGCAAGCAGATAGGTGTAATCCTAGCACAGTTTTCTTACGAGCCTACATCTCCCAGAGACAGAAGTGTGTGTGTATGCACACGTATGCATGCGTGTGGAAAAGAAGATGCCTCAGCACTCGAGGGTTAAGAAACATAAACTGCTAAGTCAACCAGATATGTTTGCACCAGGTGTAGGAATGTGATGAAGCCCCAGATCTGACCAGGGGTTGTTGTACCTGAGGATCTGCTAAGCCATCCCTCTTGGACCCAGTTAGATTACCCTGTGCTCAACCTCCTGCACTCAAATCCAGAGAGGATCTCCCCTTAACTGGCAAGTTTGCCTTTAGGATTAATCCAGCATTTGGAGATTTTTTTTTGTTTAAAAGCTTAAATTTAAATGTTTTGCCTTTGGTAGAGTTTAGAAAAAATGGGGGAAGCCGTTTTTTCCCCTCCTTGTTTTCCCCATTGCCTTTTATCGAGGGGAGCTTCCTGAGCATTTATTGTCTCCTGAGGCTGCCGTGGAGGCATGAGAGTGTCTTTGCAAATTTCTTAAAATTTCAGTTTGTTTGGTAGAAATTCATAGGGTTTTTGTTATATTTTTTTTTACCTTTTCTTTTTATATATATATATATATGTTTTGCAGGCGGTAAAGGGTGTCACCTGATGGGCGACTTTAAAGAGGCCACCTGAGAGCATATATTTTAATTGGCTTTTCCTCTGAAATAGCAAAGGAAAATCTATTTAACTTTGAGCTGCAGTTACAAAGATGCTGACAGCATTGTGGATGATGTTAACTCCAGATCTCAGAGTGAGATTAAAATAAGATCTTGGGTCCTCCGAGCACTGGTCACTGCTGGCAGGAGGAGAAATGGAGGTAGGGGGCAAGTAGGGGATGGGGCCCCTTCTCTAGGGGCCACACGCTGCCCCAGAGCTCCTGGCTCTGGGGACGTGCTGAGAGTCCTTAGCACGGGAGCGGGAACCTTCTGCCTGTCTTACTGGCTGCCCTTGGTACCTCAGCATGATGCACACAATAATCCACAAGTTGAGCATTAGATCTTTCCTTGCGTGTTCGAATTTCCTACCAGTGTGGAGTGTTTTTTTTTTTTTTTTTTTTTTTTGGTAAAGGAACTCAGTATCTGGAAGTGAAATGCCACCATTTGGAATTTGACCCTCAGTGATTGAGACCAATCCAGCCTAACAGCCCTAAGAATAATATCCCCTGTGCCATTTTTGTGAGAGGCAGTCTGCAACATGTAGGGACTGTGCAGACCATCAGTAACGCTGCTGAAGAGAGGATTTGCAATTCCTCCCTCCTCCTCTTCAGCCAAGCACTTTAGCTGTCCCGTGCTTCCTTTCACCACACGGAATGGGTGAAATGACTAATAAAAGGTATTACAGGCAATACTGGCGTGAGGCATCTGCTGTTTTTACATGTACAGTGACAGTGTTTCTTAGGTCATCAAAAGGAAGTCATATAAAATCAAACGGCAGCTAGTATTCATCCTGACACATCAGGGATCCCAACATTTTCTGGCACAGGTTATTTTGTACACTGAGTCACCCATCAAAATCTTATCTTCTCATGACCCCCCATATTCTTTCACCTTTAAAGAAAGTTCGAGATAAAAAAAAATGGCCTAACAGACTTCAACACCTCTTCAAGATAACCTTTTGCAAGGCAAAATTCTACCAAGTAGCACCACTTCATTTATAGTTCAGATACCTTAAAGAAATTTGTAAAGTACTTACTATAAAAATGACAGATAGTGTTAAGTCCGGTTTTCGAATCGACAGAGAAAGAGGCAAACACCATCGATATTTTGTGCTTTTAATAATAGGAGAAAGATAATAAGTATTACCAGCTAGCTGGGGTCCGGGCTTTCCCACGCAAGGGTCACACCACGGACCCCAACTGTTTCGGTCGTCCCTCTTTTATACTGTTTTTACCCCAAAAATGTTCCCCCTCCTGTTCTCCTGTTCTGCTTTCATGTCAATGTTATCTATATTTTATTGCCGACTGGGACACCTCTGGATAAGCAACCCCTCCATGCAGACCATCCCGTCTTGCCATATATCAGGAGTCTTTGTAGATAGGCAACCCCTGCATGCAGAACGTCCTGACCTGCCATATATCAGGAGTCCTTGCAGATAGGCAACCCCTCCATGCAGAGCCACCTGTCCTGCCATTTATCAAGAATTCCTGCACTTTGAGACTAAGTATTGACTAGCTTATTATTACACTCTATTTCGTCCCTACAATAGTACTAATATTTGTAGGAGTTGGGGGGAGTATCCTACTGGAGTTGGGCATTTTTTAAGTATGGGACGTCCTGAATTCTGTAGATATAAAATAAGACATATCCCCTCTCTTTCTAGATACACTCATGAGCTTGCCTAGTTAGTTAGATATTTGGTTAAGTCCTGACTTTTAAAAACAGGAATTTGGGCTGTTATGGGTGAGAGTTGTGGGTAGTCTCCCAGACCAAAACCCCTATAGTCATCTAGGACATGGGGCTGCGGAAAGTGTCTGCCTTGAGTGTCCTAGATGATTTGTCCAAGGTCATACATTCAAAATACCCGATGTACACTTAAAATGCAGGTGTCCTAGCAGGTACTTGGGTATTGTTTTGTTTGTTTGATTGTTCGTGTACCTCTTGAGTCTTGGTGCTTGTAATTGCACTCCAGTTGTGTTTACTTGGAGAAGAATGAAGCTCTGCCAGTCTCTGCTTTTCTAACCTGGTTCATAGGAAATGATCAATCTGATGATTTTTGCAGCGCAAGTTATTGGATGATTTGCACTGTATATTAAAGAGGCATAAAGTACATAAGCTCATAGGGATCGGTTTTCCTGCATATAAAAACATTATAGGCAAGCTTTAAAACAAACATCTGGGAGATTTACTGGCATTCCTACGTACTCTACTGGCCCCTCGGTAGGTGATAACAGCCTGGATAAGGATAAAGGAAAGAATATGGTTGGAGTGTTCTGGCTCAATACGTTAATTCACAGCTGAGTGGCTGTAATGGTCTGTGTGTGCTGTTAAACCAGACACAGCTACAAGAGGAAAGTTCAGAAAAAGAAGCTAAGCTTATGAAATTTACTTCAAAATTGGGAGAGCTAAACATATGCAAGGCCAGGAATAGCAGCTTCATTGACTGCTAGTATATTATCTTGCTTTAAGCTCAGCACATTTAATTATGTGCTTATGTTCTTTTGCTCCACTTTTTAATATTGCTCTCCATGGGAGAAGGTAAGAAGAGCTTTGCAGGCAGTTAGGAAGCAGCTATTCTCATAAGGATCTTCTCTGGGTATTGTTCCTAATGAGTGGGGTTAAAATTTGCTTTGTATGATAGTTGATTCTTATCCAAAATGAGAACTCCATACTTGATCACATGTATACTGCCACAAACATCAGTTCTTCTTATGTAATGTTAAAAATGTATGTATATTAATGTCTATTTCTTTATTACAATAGGTTCTGCCTGGCATACTGCAGAAGCATTGCTGTATTTTACCTGACAGGAATACAGGTAAACTTTTATTTATGTATAGTTTGTCTGTAATACAACAAATTGCAAACACAAAACTGAATAGAGAAATCTTGTTTGTTATTTATAATCACTGAAGTTATCTTTGAGAAAGTGAAGAAATGGTTTCTTGTTAAAATGATCTGCTTTCATGTGAAGTTTTGGTATTTGGTAATATTTTAGGAGTTACTGCTTTTGTGGAGACTGCTATCAGTTTTTGCTTATAAAGGTGTTTGCATGAACCCTCCGAACAGTCTGTAGTGTTAGTTACAAAGATGTGTTTTTGGCAAGGAGAGAGGTTTAAAAGAGGAGTCTATTTTCAGTTTGGTCTTCTTGATTCTTAAAAGTTCTAAGCAGTAAGCCTTACCTGTACCTGACTCCAGATAAATATTTGCTTTACCCTCATTTCTGCCAAAGTAGGGGAGTGGAATCTAGCTCACTTTGAGAGAGTTTCATTAAGGATGCCTTGCTACTTTGCAGGAGACTTAAAGCAGGCCATTTGCGATCTGAGAAAGGCAATTGAAGAAAACAAGAACAGGAGAAAGAAATGATGGTTTAAATTCAAAAAATTATTCTGGGAGAAACAATTTTTTTGAAGAAGTTTTAAAATCCTTTTTAGAATGTTATGAATTTGATTAAACCGATTGCCTATGGAATTGTGAGCATGATTTATCAGGGTAATTTCAGAGCAGAAGGAATAATACATTTTTTGTTGTGTTTTTTTTTTTTTCTTTTGTATCTGTTTAGTAGAATATATATGAATGGTTGCATCTCTTTAAGATTTCATTCCTGCTGCCTCCAAGTAGCTACAAATTAAAACAAAACAGTTTGTTTCTTGACTTGTTATTACTAAAATTTCAGGTGCAATTTGCACTGGGCATAATTGCATAGGGAACATGACCACCGTGTTGAACTGCTGTGTGACTTGTGGTTAACTGCAATGGCTCAAAGAAAAGTTGAAATCTCATTTCCATTTTCATCTGTGAAGATGAGAAGAGTACATTATAGTAAGGTAGATAATAATATGCTGCTTCTAGAAAGGCTTTGAAAGTTTGTAATTACTGAACAGATTGTAGGTGGACTTTGGCTTTTTTTTCTTTTCAAATTTTTCCTGAAAGCTGTATTCAAGAACCCCTGTGTAATGACCACAGACAAGTCTGTGCCTGCAGACCTGTAATCTATAATCTGTGTCTGATCATCTTTGTTGTTGTTGTTGTTTAGTTTTATCTGTAATACAAGCATTTGATCCAATTTTGTGAATGGCACAACTCCTCTTGACTTGTATGTAAGTGCATCAACGAGATCTCAAAGCCAGTGTTATCTAAAGTGATGGCCTGGAGCTGGGTGGTTAGAATAAGACCATTTATCTAAGCAGAGTGAAATATGTGTTTATAATCAATAGTTAAGAAGATGCTTATCTAAACTACCAAATTCCAGTCACCTTCAGAAGTGCCTACATTTGAACTTAAGAGGGGGAAAGACCTTGTTAGTGTAAGATGTAAAAATTACTGTACAATTCAAGCACACTTAAAAATGAAAATAGCTATGTTTCTATTGTCACATATAATTGTGTGACTTCTAGGAAAACTATTTTTCATGCGTGCCTATTATGAAGCTTAGAATTGCCAGCAGGTGGCAAACTAAATAATGCAGGTGTTCCATTTTCCCCATTTGCGGCATATAAATACTTGGTGGAGAGGAGAAGAAGAAAAGGTCAGACAGGATGTGGGGGATTTTTCCGTTCCTCTCTGATTGAAAAACACTGCCTGAATTTCTAGCAGGTTACCGATGTACTTGCTGGGCTCCTGAGCGAGAGCACCTCGGCGAAGGCCGTGAGCTGCGTGTTGGCCGGGCTGCAAGGCCTCGTGCTGCCGTGGCGGGGGCGGAGGCCGCCAGCCGGCCCCTCGGTGCTCTCCAGGGGCCGTCTGCCAGAAATGGTTAATACACGGGACTTCCACGTGCCACAGCGGGAGCTGCAGTTTGCAGCCCTGAAAGGAAGGGTGCAATTGCCTTCCCGTGCTATTTATTCACCCTTTTGTGTGGGGCCTGAAGTGGCGAATTACGGCCTGTATGCCCGCTCTTTTCTCCTTCCTGTCCGTATCTCCTACCTGTTTGTGCTTAAATGGGCTAGCAGTGGCTTGGAACTGCTTTGCAGTGCAGAATTTACGTGGCTGGGAGGCTGTATCTGATTCAGTAGAGAGAGGTGAACCATTTTCTGATATGATTATATCTGAACAGACTAGTCTATGCTAGTACTAATAGTCTAATAGACTCTTCTTCAGCAGAGATTAACTAAATACATGTAGTCATGAAACCTGCTATTTGCATGCAAACATATGCATCATATATGATCATGTCCAGCCCTATTCTCATGAAGGAGCTGAGAAAAGTGGCCTAATTGCATGCTCCAAATCTGCATTTGTGTTTAGCCACTGATACTTGGAGGAATTCGGGACTGTGTAGATTTAGGCGTTGTTCTTACAGAGAAGGAGAGAGGAAGAAAGGGAAATGGACTGGGAGGAGGGGAAATGGGAGGAGGCAAATGAGGGAAGAAACATGAAATTAGATCTCCAAAACCATCAAGGAGTGATACAGATGCTGTGGGGTCCAGGTCTAGGAACACAGCAGTAGCTTCCCACATGTTTACATCTGCACAGTAGTTGAGGAATGTGTGCATACACATACAAATCTCATAGTAAAAATACTGAATGCTGATAGTTGGTTGCTTTCAATAAGTTTTCTTATTAGATATTGATGTCTCATTTCTTGCATTTTGTTTATTTGTGGTTTCTACTTAATAATATTTTTACTAATAAAAGTGCAGAGAGCATTGACTTATATAATGTATATTCACTACTGTGTTATGCTTGTATCCAGAACCTGTCTTTGTCACATTTCCCACGCTCCAAGACAAAAGGTCCTGAAGCAGAAACTTTTATTTTGTAGCTCTCTTTCCATTCCACAATCACCGTTTAATAGCTGTGTTGATGTTCCTTCTTGCTTTCTTCCCACCTCCTGTAAGTTAACCAGATAGCAATAACTGGGGTGAATTAGCAGTTATAAAGTTAATGGGAAGAAAACCAGTTACAAGCCCTGTACATGTATCACTAACAAGATTGCAAAGGAAAACAATGCAAAGGTGCTGATGACCTGGTGGGGAGCAGCTTTCTCATTTCCTTGAATTATATCAAGCTCCAGCTGGGAGTAATAACCCACTCCTTTTGGGGGGACACCCACCACCCTCTAAGTACAAGAGCAGCCATGCAGCCAGCTCTAATTCCCTTTGTAAATATTTCCCAACAGTGATCCAATCCATCCTCTATCTTCAGGAACTCTTTAGCTAAGTCAGAAGCCTTCCCCCCTGCTTTTCTTACTTAGTATGATTTTTACAAACTGTAGCCAGATACTGATGCTGTCCTCCTCGTAGCCTTCTGCAAGGCTTGCAGTTATGATAATGCTTTAGGGAAGTCTTTACACAGTATTTGCTTCTACTCTGAAAATAAAGATAGTATATCCAGATATGCTTGTCAACCTTTTAATACAACATACTTTGGCATTCCTTTTAATATATATATGTGTGTTTATGTGTGTATGTACAGACACACACACACCCTGACCTCAGGAGTGGGAATACAGCTTTGAAACAAAGTCAGTTTAGAAAAGGTCAGCCAGAAAAGTCATTACTGGAATTGATGTCTTTAATGTGTATGTTATTCTTTTTTTTTTTTTTTTCCCAGCCTTCCTTTAAATGGTTAGAGCTCTTTAAGTGGTATATGTGAGTTGCTCCAGCTGTAGAAAATAACAGGGAACATATATGTGGAAGTATCTGCTTTCGTGTATGCTATATTTAAGACTTAGAGCAGCTAGGTGAATTCCATGGGATTTTACACCAGACGTCCCTATATCCTGATCTGGCAAAGGAAATGATCCTCAAAGCAACTAAAAATATATTTAGTATAGTATAGAATGAGTTATCAATGGGAATCATTATCTGAATATCATCTATGGATTTTCTACTATTGCTATCTTTTGCCATCATATTAATGACTTTAATACGTCTTTAATACGTTTGGACTGCTAAATTTGGGCTTATTCTTGCCATTACAGATCCCCCAAAAGAAAAGGATCAATAGTCACTAAATGTTTAATGGTCTGATTTGTTCTCTGATGGTTTAAGCTCGGATTTCCTCTCTGATGGTGAAGTAGAAAATAGGCTCAATACAGTCTACCTACATGAACTTGGCTGATTTGATTCTGATAGTATCTCTGTTAAAGTTCAAAGAACACTCTTGTAAAAAATGGATTTATTCTGCCACATGTTTTTTCTTCATCATCCATTTTCAGGTCAGCTCTTACGTGCTGATATTGAACTTGCACAAGACATTCAATCCCTTGTTATAATATATTTTTTTTTGTCTACTGTATTGGCTAAAAATATATTGGTTACACTTTGTTTTAACATTCTGTTCCCTACAAAGAATGGATAATATCTACTTGAAAAGGTGGTAATTGCTTTAGGTACGAAATAGGGAGTTTAATAATAACCAGTCTTGTTTGGGTAAAGTGTTGCCCAAGACCGTAATGTTTTATCCTTCTCTTGTTTGCTTTTATTCCTGTTGCTAGAAGAACAAATATTGGACAGGAGAATAATCTAAGATGATATTAAAAAGAATTCCTCCATGAAGCTTTACTAAATTGGGTAAAGAACTAAAATTATCTCTTCCCCACCACACCTCCCCCCCAGCCGCATACACTCTATCTACAGTTGGGTTGCTTTAGTTACTTTTAAAATAAAAGGAGTATGGATTGGTGCTTAAAAGCAGTGTGGTTTATAACTAGTGAATATGTTACTAGTTACTTGTTATTTTTATATATATATGTATATATGTATTTATATTTTATTTCTTTCCTTATTTAAAAATAATACCTGTTTATAAAAAAAAGCCATTCCAGTCTCATAATGCATGTGTATCCACCATACAGCAGCCAGGTAGATTTCTCAGAAAGAGTTACATGATAGTGTTTAGAAGCTAAAGTTCTCATTAAAAAATCACTAATATATTGCATCCGATCAGTCCGAAGTGTTTTATTAATCGTGATCAATGTGCCAGTGAGACAAAGCAATTTTATTTCTCTGTTTTACAGAAAAGGGAATTAGATCATCTGCTAGTGCAATACAAGAATATTCACCACGGTTACATATAATCCTATTTAGAAGCCCTTTGCTTAACTTCAGACCGTCCTTCTACTTTTAAAAGGTAGCTATAGATTTCAGGCCGTCCTGCAGGCTTCACCTGCTGTCTGCTTGCCGAGTCCAACATGAGCGCGCTCATTCAGATGCTCAGCTGCAGACTGCCTGCTGGTGCTTTCCAGCCCTGTTTCCATGGAAATGGGAATTAGAGGGGTGAAAATAAAGCGAGGGTAAGTATTTTCTTAATCTTCTGCTTAATCCGGAAGTTCTCATACCTTGGTATCAAGGTTGTTTTGCTTTTAGCTGGCTAGTCATACAGAGCAAGGTTTTGCTTAAAAGAAAAAATATGTGATTTTTCTTTTTTTTTTTTTTTTTTCTTGACAGTCGAGCTGCTTTGAACAATACTTGTTACTGGAACTCTGTAGAGGTTTATGGGCTCACCAAGAAAGTGTGAAGAAGGGATAATCGAACTGGACTGTGTAGGGATAAACTGAGGAAAGGGTGAGACAGGATCAAACAGCGGAACCAATAGCCGGGACAAAACTTGTCAAATGCTGCTTGCGTTCTGAAAAACGTTGACAGTGATTAATTGGTGGATAGTGGCACATTAACTTGCATGAGTAGAAAAAATTCAGAGAAGGACTAATTTAAATGCTTAGGTTGAATTTAAAACAGAAAATGTCACCTAATGCATTCTGAAATTACCATAGGTTTCTCTTTTTCCCTGGAGATTGCTGCTTTCTCTTCTCTTTTCCTCTCTACTACTGAATCCAGCACATGAGCAAAGGCAGCATTGTGCAGACATGAGCTATACAGCTGTGAGCATGGCGATGTCAACTCTCCAGTTACTGCAAGCGTCATATTCTTATAGACCCTCTCTTGCCCTTTCCCCACTGGTTGAACCCAAGCTTCCCATTGGCTTTTCCTTGGGAAGAGGAGGACTGGGGTCTCCAGAGCAGGCCGCTGTTTCTTTTGCACTGGCTAAAAGTGATGAATCAAACCATCAAATGAAGAATGGGAAGGGTCCAGGCCCATGTCATGCCTACGTCTTTCTTCGTGGATGTTTTACCCTATTTTATTCAGCTTCCTCATGTTCCACTGTTACTCCACTTTTCCTTTTACATTGCCTGAATTTTCTGCTGCAAATTAAGTGCATTACCTGCTACAGGCTGTAGGTGCATTCCTTTTCCCAGCTCCTTGGAGATACCCTTTATATATCTGAAGATGGTTATCCTTTCTTCCCTCCTCATCTAGGCCAAGCAATTCCATTTCTCTGTTGTTTTTTATGAGGTAGTAGCATACACCTTGACCTGAATTTGTTTAAAACCGAATTCAGGGTATAGCAGTACTTAAACTGCAAGCAGTTCTCTGGATACACCATGATATTTGATTAGTTAATATCCAAATGTCTCCATGTCACAGTTTTGACACTGCATAAACTCTCAAACTCTCATGTACTGTAGTCCGTAGCCTTTCTAGACTAACTTCTAAACAAGTCTAGAAGACTTGGATGACCAGATTAATGTGGATATTGCTGAAGTTTTTTTTGGAGGGGGGGCTATTTTACTTTTTTACAGGGGAGGAGGAAGGGGGCACTGGAAGTTAAGTAGGAGTCCAGTTCTGTAATGACGATCTGAAAGTAGGAGTGAATAAGATTTACTTTAAATTGTTAAAAATGGTGAGCTTTGAGTAACAAAACTGAAATATTTTATTTTAATATTCCTGAGTGGGTGTGTTTCCACTTCTTGATTTCCTGATTCTGTCCTGCCCACCATACCAGCCCACGATGTGAACACAGGATCATTACCCAAACTTCGGTCTTCGCTCAGTGTTTTCCCCTTGTTTTTCTAATATCAGCCTAAGATCAGCAGCACATGGAGCAGAGCCAGGAGGGACTCAGGCATTAGTTAGCTCCACTTTCTCTCGGTGATTCAGCACCCAGATAAGGAGCAGTTGGCAAATGCTGAAACACAGACAGTTTGCAGGGATGTTAAGAGCGAACCAGCAGGCTGTGTAAGAAGTCATTTTGTGTCGTCAGTTTGCATCCTCTGGGTCCTTTTGCACTTGTTAGTACTGCTGCACATCTAGCAGGAGCTAAGGACCGCCTCACCTTAAAGCCAGCCAAAAGACTGCCTGATCTTAGTGGATTTAGATTTCTTACCCAGCCTGATGCTACTGCCTTTGCACAGTATCTGAGCTGGGTAACAAGCATGGTCCAAATTACGTTCTGGTGCTCAGGATCCTCTGCTGTGATCAGGTCCTCCAGAGAGACAGCTTTTCCCCCTCGTTGCCATTATGAGAAGTCGTAGTTGTGTTTTACCCAAAATCATGTAGTCTTAAAAACAAAACTATGCCAGAGAACAAGCAGATGTTTAGATGCTGCATTAAATGTTCCAAGATCAATATGACATGTTTCCCTAAAAGGTTAGTGCTGACTAGCCCCTGTGCTTTTGGAACTGGGTACAAAACAGTAACTATAAAAAATTATTTTCACGACAATTGCACCTTCGCACATACATTGGCAAGTAAATGTGGGGAGGAGCAGGGCATGAAGACGACAGGGCGTGAGGAAGACACTCTATTAATTCCGTGCAGTTTAATTCCAGGGGCAGAAGCGTGCAGGAGTACATGTGTTTGCAGTTTCTTTGTCTAACATAACAAGAGCCCTGGTGGCTGAAGGTGTGTAGGAAGGAAATTCTCTCCAGAAAACGTCATCCCTTGTAAGAAAACGTACTTGACCTTTATTTCTGAAATGTTTTATAAAGCATTCCCAGTGTGTACAGCTAAATTATGGAAGGAAGAAATAACAAATGTACAGCACTGACAGCACAAGCTCTATGCAACTCTGGTAATTCAGGTCATGTTAGTAATGTTAGTAAGTATTGCTAAATGAAACCACTATGTAGAATGACTGATTTCTATATACTGGAGTTCGGGATTTTTGTTTTTTAGTGGTTTCATTTATTTGTGAGATGGTTGCCTATGCGATATATAAATCATGTGGACTGAGGGGGAGTGCATCTGTGTGTGAATGTACTATGCACAGCCATTCTCTTGAGGAGGAATATAGTTTTGAAGTCCACTGCCAAAATATATGACTTGCCAACACAATGCAGTGTGTGGGTAGAGTTAAAGAGCATGTAATTGAGCAGAGAAATCAAAAGATAGAAATTTCTACTCAACACAGCCAGTAAGGCAAAATGCGTTTTTGAACAAGATAAAATGTTAGTACTGTTTTGCAGAATGGTTACCAATTAATAGAAAGCCCAGGGAGCTCATGAAGGTCTCAGAGGAATATAGCAAGACTGCCAGAGTAGTCTTGGATTCATCGATTTCACATGGATACAGTGGGTCGCAGTGGAGGACCTGGCTTTGATTATAGGCCAAAGGATACTATTCCCTCGCCTTCACAGGTCTTGGGAATGCCTACAAAGAAATGTTTTTACTCTCTGTTTCACCAGTGTCTGGCCTTGCTCTAGCTGCTGTGCAGGCAACTCAGATGTCTGGACAGGTTTTTTGTCCAGTGGGTGTTTATTATGCCTAATTCAGTTGTGCAAATCATATAAATAGTAGTTATTTTTATTTGCTGATTTCTTAACATCTTGATTTTATATATACTTTTTCTTCTGTGAGCGTGATTTCTTCTTAACTTGTAATTTAATTGTTCAAGTAGATTGTTATGCTAACTGTTATTTTTAACTTTTTTAAAAATAGCTAACTCAAGAAAATCATATTTGTTTGTCACTACACTGTCAACCGTCACTAATTTTTAGGATTTGTAGAAGAGCATGGGGAATCTGGGTCTGTATCTAAGATATTCAGTGTTGGATAGCTTTTATTTTTGTAAGATGTCTAAGCATTCCTCTAAGGAGTGCTGCTTAATTTGGAATAGTCTGATGCAAGTTTTGGACTCGTATTTAACACGCTAGGATTAAGGAACAGATTAGAAATGATAGAGTATATGAACCTCTCAATGCTGCAAAGACATGAGATCAATCTTTTCTTCTAATGCTTCCGTTTCTAGAAAAAAAAAAAAAAAACACTTCAGGATGGTAACTGTGGAGAATTCCACACATTCTTTTTTTTTTTTTCTTTCAGCTGACTTTATTAATATGCAATTTTTTCTGTCCTTATTTCTTGTATTGCTCAGGGGTGTGTTTAAGAGAGGGAGAGAGTACTAAAACATGCTTTTTGTTATCAAAACATCTGAGCTGTCCATTCTTTCTATTTAAAGATCAACTACAAAGATACTCCAATAAGCTTAAAATGTGTTTTTCTATGCTGGAGTGATTTTATTTGTACCAATGCTGCGTGACATGGTTCTACTGTCTTTCGGGATACTATAACATAACAGGCACTATAAATAACAGCTGCTAATGTCTATAGTCATGCACAACAGGCAGTAATTTATCTGCTCGTCTACTCTCTGTCATGATGGGAAAAATCAAACGTTTCTTCACCAATAATGCCTAAGATCACCCAAATTAACCGTGGTTACTGCAGAAGTGTATTACCAGCGTGGTGCTACACTCTGTGTGCCTGTAGTTAAAACTGGGCAAATGCTTCCACGTGTGTGGTTTAGTTTTCTCAATATGCCCAGGACACGTTATCTGACGTATCCTGGAGAAAGTCTCCCATGCTGCTGGCCAAGGGGAGTGATGCACTTGAGCAATGAGGACGAGCAGGTGGAGGGCTCTGCGAATGTAACTATTTATAGAGTTAGATGCCCATTGGCACTTGCAGGTGACATCAGTCCCACTGAAATAGGTTATTTGGCCAGATTGCTGTGATTAAATGCCCAAGTTAACAAGTGTGAGTTTGTTGTTGGCTAAGGGCGCTGCGAAGAGTGGAGAAATAAGGACCCTTCACGGCTGCTTTACCCTTTTCAGACACCTCTTAAAACCAGGGAGGAACCTTGGGGAGGAGTGCGGTGCCATAGAAACTGCGCGAAACACAACTCGCAACTGTGATCATCTGACAGCAACCCTGCGGATGAATCATCTGAAGATTTTTTTAGTGGTGTGCAAAGGAAACCTAAACTTACCAAAAGATAATGATGGCGTGACAAAAAGCCATGGGTGCGCTTGCAAGCAGTCGGGTGTTATGTAAGTGCTTCTGGGGTGCCCTTTATGAAGGGAGGGCTGATCCTTTGTACTGTGCCTTAAACTTCTTGTGAGGCAGGAGCCTCCGTCCTGAACATGGGCAGAACAATGTTGGAGGCTTCAGCTGACACAGCTCCAATTCATGAACCACCTTCACAAATATATTTGGAAATTGTGAGTCACAGAAACCAGCCCACAAGGCAGAAGAAATTACATCATGCTTAAGCTGTAGGTGATTATAAGTGTAAGGGATAAGATATGGCATAAGCTTCAGAGAAAGGGGAAGTAGATTTTCAAAATGCTTCAGTACCTTCTGCTACCCTGCTTGTTTGGAGGGCAGCTTGAGGAAGCTGTGTGGAATTGGAAAGCCTGCAGAGGAAGAACTAGGAGGTTTGGACTGAAAACAAAGGGTTCCCATAGTTTATTAATGTGTGTTAAAATAAGTTTGTTCATGATACCATAAAGAGTTAGAAATAACATCCAGTCATGAACACCTCTGCACTGGGACCTGCAATCCAGATTTAATATACCTGAATATAAACCTGGCTGATATTCTGCAAGAGCATTAATATATTTCATAATGATTCTTTAAAAAAGATCATTAGAATTTGTTGCCCAGTGCTGAAATTTTCAAACTCTTATCCTGTTCCCATGGAAACTGTAATAGTAAGAAAGTACAGTAAACAAACACACTGCATTATAAGCCTCCACTTTTGTAGGGCATTCATTTTATTAATATCTGTCAAAATTATTTTGGTGACAAATGGTGTTTGACCATCTTAACAAAAATACATCTATTTCCTTTTCACCTTTAATGTCAGGACTTTTGCTTCTCTTTCTATTCATTTTCCTAAACCAATGGTGAGGTGGTACGTGACAGCACTTAATACAGTATTACTGCTAGTATATGCTTGGCTCAGAGTAGTGAGTGCTTACTAACGTTTATAAAGTGTTTCACAAATGGCAAAACCTTAAAATGTTGACATACAATTATTGTAGGTAATGCAGAACCCCGAAACCTCCTTTTTGTGGGACAATCTTGAACGCACTGGATGTGGCGTGGCCTGTTGAGCAGGGCTGAAGAGGCAGAGCCTTCTGCTTTGCATGAAACCAAGTGTGTCTCACGAAGCCCAGGGAGATGCACAGTCACAGCCCTACGAGTATTTTGGGCCGCAATGACAGCACTATTTTCTTCTTGCAGACTATCTTAAACTTCTTGGGTCATTTATGGATAAGGCTGACTGCTCAAGAGGCACCTTGGAAGCGGGAAAGGGGTGGGGAGAGGGGATATTTAAAATGTTTGGGACTTCATGGGTATGGTGATGAGACTGTGGCACTCAGGGAACTGGAATTTGTTCTTCCATTGTGTTGCAGGATGGCAATGAGGCCATCATATTCTTATTTAATATATATTACTTCTGTTTGTAATTCACTACAGCAACTTACAGGAGACTGTTATACAAAAAATGAGATACTTCTTTGCTATGGATAATTCGTAACGCTTATTTTGGTGAAGAACTGCCATGTTACGTGTTTGACAAAATCAGTTGATAAATTTATTTTGTGGCAGATGCTTTTAAAAATACACCAGAGAGATTGATGGGGTAGGGGTAGGTGAGGAAAATATCGATCTTTTCCTTAGAAACACAAATCGCAGCTTGAAGGCTTGCTGCTCCTCTGGTGCGGGGGAAAGGGGAGGGAAGCGAATCCCCCAGTCTGGAGTTTTCTCTTTTCAGATTCATTTAGCAGTATTCTGCCTATCACCGATGCTACTGACAAATACCCAGTTGAGAACCTTTTGGGATGCTGGCTACATCGGTGACAAACAGGGCTTCTCAGAGGCACAGAATGCTTTCATGTCCAATAAGAAGTATTGAATAATTTTGTTTACTTCAAAAGTTCAATTCATTCTTCAGTTCAGTTGAGCTCAAGATACCTACTTGTGTCCATACAAGTGTGAATGTCTTAGGAATGTCTTCCAAATGGGATTGCAACTTTAGGCTACCCATCCAATGTTACAATGGGACTCTTAAGGCACATTGCAGCACTAGATTTGAGAGAGACTGGCTCCATGAGGAGCACCCCAGCTTCTTCATAGCTGATGAGCAAAATGTGCTAATGAAGGTACATTGATTTATGTAGACTGAGAAGACAGTTTTGAAGGAGATAAATTCTTTTTCTTTTATTATTTTCTTTGTTGTTTCTTGAAGGGATTTTTGGAAGCCTTGAATATGACTGCCTTTCCTTTTCTTGTACCAGCTTAAAATAGGTTGCCTTGTATTTCTTTCTTTTTTATTTGTGCACTTTGTGTTACTGTGTGTTGCAATTCAATAAAAGGTAACTCTGACAGATATTAGATTGCTTGTCCTGTAGATTGATATGAGATTTGCCTACATTAGAGAAAGGCAGAAATTGGCCTTACGCTTGACTTCATGAAAATCTCAACCTTGTAAGCACAGAGATGCTGTTCTGCTGGGAACTGTTACAGATGAGAGTTGCTGGGCTGTGTTTGTGGTTTGCTCCTGGAGCTATACTGTGACTTGTTTACTTAAGTAATTAATATATGAGGAGGCTTAGTAATTTCTATTCTTTTGAAACTCTGCTGTGTAAGTCGTTGTGGAAGAGACACTTACGTGTTTTCATTATTTTTATTTTGTTGAGTTGTAACTTAAGAGCATCACAGATCACAGATATATTCTCTGATGTTTTGTGTTTTTCTTTTCTTTAGGGCCTTTCAGAACTCCACATAGTAACTCCACTTTTCTTCCTTGCTGGTAGATCTTTTTAGCCTTTTTTTGGCAGGGACAGCCTTCTCACTTTATTATCTATTTTGTTGACTTCCATACTTATTATTTTGCTATTCTCGTAGGAATTTTTTGCACTTACTATATAGATTCTGCCACTTTTTCTTAATCTTCTAGTTTTGTTTTTTATAACTTATCCTTTATATTTTTCCAAGCATGTAAGAAACACTTGCTAGATTGATATTTTACTGTATTTACATTTAATTAATTTACAGTTTGGGGCTTGCACATTCCTAACTATTTAGCATTATGTAATTCTGGGCTGCAAAAATCCTTCTGCATATAGTCATGCAAGTTATTGGCTTTCTCCAGTAGACTGCAGAGCATCCTTAACTCTCTCTGGGTTCTCTGCTTGGCATTCTAGAAGACATATGGTTTGCTAGAAAACTGATATAATGTCTGTGACATTATTTGTCTTGAGTTTTTTTCCCTTACTGCTGAATCTTTTGACTAAGGTTAAAAAAAAAAAAAAAAAAAAAACTACATCATAAATATTTCTCTCACCTTTTAAGCAATCTGATGTTAGTCAAGGCTTAATCCTCAGCACTTGAGGAGGTTCAGCTTCCAGCACACATCAACAGCTCCTTCTTTGCTGTTTTTCTCTCTGGTACTAAGTGTAAGTATATAGCACTTGAACTCTTGAATTTAGTGTCTTCAGTCTTATAAGTAGGATGGGATAGGAAGAGTGAAACTCTGCTTTCTTTTTTTGTTATTGCTTTTGTTTTATATTCTACTCTATTTCTGTTACTGAAAAGCAAATGACCTAGGTCAACACAAGAGACCAATAAAATCAATGTTTCTTAAATGGTATGAAAAGGAACCATAAGAAGGAAGACTTAGTTTCAAAGCTGTTTTAAGAAGCGAATTCTATTTTCATTTAAGGATTGTCCCCCAGTTAAGTAGAAGGTAAGGCACAGTAATTTCTTCATTATCAAATATACTTTTTCTCCATTCTTCGCTTCCTCTATCCCTTCATCTGCGATAACATTTTTTCTTAAAGAGCCTTCATTCTGTATGCCTCCTTACCTACACTATTTAGTTAATTCCACTGCATTAATTTAGAACTGATATTTCCACAGAAGAAAAATCCAGTGTATTCTTAAGTTCAGACTTGGAAATTTTAACATAAAAGCTTAATTTATGTTAGAATAAAGAAAACTGTGAGTTACCGACTTTGAGATGCACAGATAATATTGGATGAGCAGCAATCAATGAGTAAATGATAGTCAAAAATCAGTTGGATGACTACAGTGGCCTTAAGTATTTCTGTATTTAATATTGACGTGTTTTTATCAAACAGCTGCCAAACATTGATGATCTTTGTTTGTATTACTTCAGTGTGTTTAATTGAATATGTTCACATTCAAATTACATACGGAGAAGTAAATCTGTAGGAGTTTAATGACTTCGCTTTTATGTTATGCAAGATATACAAATTCAGTCAGCCATAATACTTCTGCAATGATTTTGAACATTAAGTATTTCCTGCAAAGGAATTAAAGAGTTTATATGCCTGTAGTAAAAGCTGCATAATTAATATCCTTCTATCTAGATTTTTTCTTCAGCAGATTTTTAAATCTTGTACCATAATATGTATCATCCATAATATGTATATAAGTATGAAGGAAATTCTCTAAAACTCATATCTGAAATGAGTAATTGGAGGAATCAAGAGCAGCTATGAGAATGGCAAATTATACAGAGCAGTGCTTTGTGTCATTTGTGTCTAGTAAGCTGGATCCATTCTAGTAAATTTTTTTCAGTTTGAAGGAAAGGAAAATTAGTGGGAGCAAGAAAGGAAGGTCATGATGTTACAGAAAATCAAAGAATATATTCTTGGAACTTGGAACTTTGTCCATTCTGTTGTGGTCAACAAGTGGGTGGACATTTTAAGATCAATCTGAGAGTTAAAGGGTGAATTAATATTAGGATGTCTAAACAGAAGACTAATGAACAAGAATGGGGAGTGGGTTTAGCATTATAAATAGTGCACTTGAATTTAGCTTAGAACATTACAGTTTTCCTTTTTTTTTTTTTGTGATACTGGAAAAGGTATTAAGCAGAAAAGAAGAAATATTACTTAAGAGCTGAGTAAATGGGTTTATGTTTTCACTGAACCAGAAAAATACAATTCCAGAGAGCAAACAATCTACTACAGGATTCTTTAATTTGTCTGAGAAGAGTGGAACAGGATCCCAGAACGGCTGATTATAAATGTAAATTTTGCAGTAGAGAGGATGGTTAGCCACTTCCCCTTCCCATGGAGTGAATTTGTTATCTCTAAGCAGCTCCTGCACCAGTCTGTTTGATACTGTCATGCACCACGAGTTTTAGCTTGACCCTTTTGGCTCCGAAATGCAGGAAAGTTAGAGTTTATTTGTAGAGTATGTATGAGATGATATGCACCAAGATGATAACTATCCCAATGATAACCCAGTCGAACAACAGCCTCCTTAGCCTTTCTGCCCTCGGTTTATTGGAAATTGCAGGTCAGATTCCTTATTAACAGATCAGGTAAATCTAATGATACTAGGTTTGCTGTTAACTCAGTTACTTGCATAGCAGGGTGCATTCACTTATTGCCTTCAATATTGCAATTCTTGTTTGACAGTTTTGGTAAATTTAAAAGTTATGTGATGGCTGTAGTGATGTAAGCATTTAACTAAAGAAGCACTGAACTCCTTTTCCCTTCTCTTCATTATTCCACAAGCACCATTTTCTCATATTTATTTGCATGTAATTTTTTTTTTTTTGCAAATGCTTTGAACATCAGAATTTCGGTGGCCAAGATGCAGATGCTACTGCCAAGAAGAAAACTACATAGATCTAAAGTGTGCTTCTTTAAGAGGGATCCTTTAAACAACCAAGCTGGCCACCATTATTGTGTAAAATGTGGATGACTGTGAAGAAATGGAGTCTAAACTAGACTATTTAATGATGCTTTCTGGCTATTTGTGAGAACAGTGAACTGTATGTGAGTTGCTCTTCTGGCATTGAAGGAGCTCACCTAAAGTTTGCTAAACCGGAAAGGACTGGGCATGTTTTTATTTTTATTTATTTATTTTTAGATCATAATACCTGTACAATGTGGGCTGCATAGTCTCCTGAAAATTGTATTTAAACTCCTGGCTTATTCCCAGCTGTCTGTAACTTAAGAGCTTGTAGCTTTCATCCTTATCTTACCGTGGCTGGATCTGGCTGCCTTTCAAGTGATGCTCGCAGAAGCGCACATTAGCTGTGAGGATGAACAGCCTAGAGAGCAGGGTCAGTGTCGCAGCAGTCCTGCTGAACGAATCTGCATGTTGGTGGAATGGATGTAAATGTTGCTTAGGATATGGGGAAGATGATTTGCATGTGATTAAGAGCTGAGGCATGTATCTGAAAACACTGAAAAGCATTTCATTAGCAAAGTAGCATGATATTTTTCCTGTTGCATGTGCAAATTTTGTCATTGTAGTGGGAGTTATGCACATCTTTATATACTTTTTCTAGGTAGAGAAGGACTCAAGCTGTTGCCAAAGTTGAACTCAGGTTCAAAGTTACTTTGAAAAAAGAAAACACTAATTGATAACTATATTCTTAGTACATACGTGCCTTGTCACCCAAGGCCAAGAAGCAAGATTAAGCAAGATTTGGAAACAACAACAGCTATATCACAGTATCAACACACTTCAATTGTATTTCTAGAAAAAAAAGTTTTGCTAACTCAGAAGCATGTAAATTAATTTAATCAGATGTGGTAGCAGAGGTATCTGTTAAATAGCTTATTGCCTCCTTAGAAATGAAAGCAACAGTTCTGCAATCCGATCCCAGGGATAATCCCTTTCACCAAATAAAGCTATACTGATCTTCAATAGGTTCCTAACAGGTTGTGAGCTTTAATGGTCACTGAATCACAAAAGTTCAGAAAATCTTGTCATCAAACGGTATTTTTGCCAAGCGCATCCAAAGTTTTTTTTTTTTTTTTTTTTAAAAAAAAAGGCAGTAATTCGAACAGTTCAGTGAGTTAGAAAATAAATGCATAACATTCCTAGGTTTTAAGCATTTTATAAAATATTTCTCTTTCTCACAAATCTGAAGAGCAGCTTTACTATAATTTCTTATAAATTGCTTATTTGTTGCTTAATAGTGAGTCCGCTTCTGATGGCTGGAGCCATTGGCCAAGGCAGGCTCCACGTATCATGCACAGCTAAAAGATCAATCCAGTATTGATGCCGTCCATGACTGGTGACAGGCTCTTAACTGAATTTTATAATGCGAATGATAACACTCGCTTCAGAGAGTGGAAATTTTAAACTTTATTAAATACTAAAAGCAATTACAGTGACTCAGAAAAAAAAACCCCACAAATACAGTAATTGAAACTAGAAAAGACTATAATGAGATTATAATGGTACAATAATAGTAAAAACAAATAATAAGCAAAGGAAGATTACACTATCAAATATGTAAAGCTCCAGGGAATAGCTGCTGAAAAGGATGGCTGAGATAGATGGGGAGTGTTTGGAGACTGGATGGAGCAGTAAATGTGTGTGAGCTGTGCTGCAAAGACCCTGCAGCTGGCAGGAGGCACCGGCTTGGAGAACCTCCATGCAAGCATGCAGCAGTGCAGAGCAAAGCAGCAACCCAGGGTAAAACTCATGCTTTTAACTTGTGTTGGTTGCCCGTCTTGCAGCTATCAGTCCCATTGCAAAGGTACAAGAAAGGAGTGTACAGATGGTGCCTCTCCATAGCCCTGCTCGAGTTTGCTGCCCTGAACTGGAACTGCAATTTTAGGTACCAATGGAGATTTACTGCCAAGTGGATGCTAAATGTTTTTTTGACAGCTACTCGCCAGATTTCCAAAAGTTGTTTTTTTTCTCTCCTCAGGTCACATTTTCCAGTTTTAGGTACAAATATAATGTTATATAATGTAATATACACTGGAAGAAGTATTTTGTTCCCATCCAGGATTACGGAACCTTAATCCATTTACCAAGGTTCTTGTTTTTACAAGATCTGGCTATTTTTGTCCCTCACAACAGGTTGTGAGATGAGCTCTTCTTCCAAGAATATGTTCAAGTTACACAAACTGTCTCAGTGTTTTTGTAACATAGGTTTTCTGTTGATTTTCCTTTCTAGATTGCCGTTTTGATTTTTTGTTTGTTTAATTAGAAATGACAGATATGTTTTCATCCAAACTGTAGTTAAGCACCTAAGCTAAATCAATATTACTATGCAAAACAAGGCAGGGTGCAGATCCTGCTGCCTTCCTGGCATTTTCCATACAGTTAAACTGTTAGCATAGTTCTGTCACTGTTTTGCTTGGGGCCATCGCTCGTAGAGCACTTTGGCAGTGGCTGGTGGTAGCGTGGGCTAAGGACAAGGCTGGGTGGGCAGGTTTTTGGATGCAGCCACTCTGTTTTGGCGAGTGGGAGAGTTGTGGGGACACGCCGTGCATGTTGGCCTCCTAGTAAGAGAGTGTTGCCTGGTGTATTTGGTTTTCTTGCGGAAACGTGACAAAGACCTTTGAACAGAACAGGCAATATTGAGAGTGGGTAGTAGTCTGTAGCCCAGGGTGGAACAAGAATGGGAATTTAGCGGGTTGCAGAGCTTTTTGTTGTGATAACGGTAAAATAACACTTGAGTATCACAAACCCCGAATCCTTGATGGCAATCGGGATTATCCCTTATGTTGTCTTATTTCCAGCCCATCCCACTCTGGTTCTGCATCCCAATGCTACTACTCGCTTGCTCAGTCAGCCCATATACCTCCTCTCGAGGCTCCCTGCTCCTGCTTTTCTTGCCTAGGAAGTCTGAGTCTCCACCTCTTCTCCTTGCAATTTGTCTGCTGTTGCTTGGAGACTAGAAATTCTTTGAACCCTGTATCTCAGTTTGGCTGTTCCTAGTAAGAATATACTTTCTTGCCAGGGAGGGACAGAAAGATTGCTAACCAGTGATCTGACCCAAGCAAAGCAAAAGGAGGCTTCAAAGGCTTGCCACAAAGCAATAAATATCCTGCATTTGGTCTCCACAAGTTGCACAGAAGGCCTGTCTGGAGCTGACAAGTTGTATGTCTAGGCAGAAAATGTAGTGTCTGAAAGAAAAGGTTACCACCTCTGGGAAATCATATACACAGAAAGGATTAAAAAAAATAATGGACATTGATCATATGTGAATCATTCAGATGGATCAATAAATCTTTTAAATTTTAAATAGGATATGCAGATGCCCTTAATTCAGAGAGCTATCTGTGTCTCCACAGTGGTTGCATGTGTAGCTGAGGTCTACTTGTCTCTTCCAATAACGAGGCAAATGAATCTGACAGTGACCTATTTTGCATAAGGATGGAGACTATGACTCCAAAGGTTTTTTTCTTTTTTTATTCAGTTGGTATCTTCGTTAATATCATACTGTTTATACCATTGTAGAACATCTTCTGGAAGTGGTGGGAACTTGGGATTTGAAAAGGGCATGGATATTGAATCACCAACATCCTCTATTCTGATGAAAAATAGATTTGACAGTGTTACAATGACATACAGCTTGCTTTCACTTAGAACAAAAAAATATTGCTCAAATGGTAAAATGATAATATTAATTCTCTGCAGGTTGCACATGTAGAAGCATTTGAAGAGAGAGTAGCAGTACTGGGAAAGGGCAGGGTTAACCCCTGCCAAGGTCGGGGCTTCCTGTGTGTCCGCTGGAGATCCCCACTTCTGCCAGCTTGTTCCTCTGCTTCCACCAAATGATCTTGCTTAAAAGGGCAGCAGACTTTTTATAGAGGGGCTGCGTATGGCCACCTTTGTCATTGTATGGAAAATGGCCAAATTGTATATAAACAGACCAAGTAAGTAGGAAGTAATTTTTCTACAAGTAGATTTGTTGCCACAAAGCGGGAGTTGGTGATCGTATAACCTAGGCCAGTGACATCTGAGTTACCCAAGTTGTACCTGTGTGTTCATTGAGCAGCTTCATGCGAGGCTTTTGATGTGGAGGTACCTCTGAGATCACCTACAATCAGTATTTTCTAAAATAATACAAAACTATAGAGCTAGGGTGGGAGATCTCTATCTGCAGAAGGGATTTGCCTACAACATTAGAGCTTTTTAGTATATTATTTATTTTTTCTAAATTACAGGAATGTAATTGAAATTATTATCTTGAATTCAGATGTAATCAGGAAATAAGTTTTTTTCAATTTTCTGTTGAAAGGCATTTAGTGATGCACAAAATCTTTCAGTGAAATGTTAACCTAGGAATATATGTATTTTTGTTATCTCTAGTATTGTTTCTTTGCTGCCTCTGAATGGAAGAAAATCAAATTATTTGCTACTCCAGTTAAGATCCCACAAACATCCTTCATGGCAGCATCTAGTATTTTGAATACCACAAGGTGAATATGAATAATCAACTTTTAATCTATCTATTTGATCTGTGCCCAAAAGCCCAATCCATGTAAGGGAAATACCAAATGGAAATATCTTTCAGTGAATTCTTGAGATCTGAGTAAGAAGACATTTCCTCATCCTCTGTCTATTCTTTTTTAGTTAGTTTAAATATCTCCTGTCATCTGAATATTTAGAGAAGTCTCAATGTTACTGCATTGGGATTCTAACTAAACTTATTCATTTTATATATTTATTTGAAAAAAAAGCAGGGCCAGCAAACATTAATTGCAGGGTTCATAAGAGAATGAAAGTTTCATTTAAAAAAAAAGGAGGCAGCCTGAGAACGAGAGATGCTGAACTCTTGTTTTCAACCACATTAGAATTGCAGCAGTTTTATCTCTTCACACCTCTTTGTTATTTATGTAAATAGTTGGACAGCAAGAAACCTCAGCATGGAGGCCTGGATGGATATCAGTGCTACAGAAGGAAACATTCTCTTGAATTACACTGTCAGCCTATGGAAAGTAATAACCCCAGAGAGTGAGTAGGTTGTAATTAGCTTAGCTATACTCAGCTGACCATCAAGCAGAGTAAAATTATACATAAGTGGCTGAACTCAAAACGGGACTTTGAAAGTCCAGTTGTTTAATAAGCTTTAATATCTGGGAATCTGAAGGTTAACTGCAGTACAATTTTCCCTCCCTCTGGAACAGAACAACAGTATATATATTTTTTGCCCAAAATATCTATTATACCTGCTGTTACTGAGAGCAAAGACCTTTTTGTAATACTTTATGATGTTTGCAAACTTTAGTCCCAAAACATGTCCACGAGTCTATGAATGCTATCTCAAACAGTGCTTCCCATATAGCATGTGAAGAGCCTGTGTGGAAACAAGAATGATGATTTTCATTTGGAAGAATGGAACAATAATCACAGGAAAACCTGAATAGAAAGAAAGAAAACACCTACAACTTTAATTTAGAAGTGGTTTCTTGTCATAGCTCTTCTACTTCCAAATGAATAACAGGGCCTCTTCTCTTTCTTCTTCCATTCTGCTCAATCCTTTATCTGTTCACTTGTTAAGGATGGGGTGCAGTCTGGCCTGTTTGTGTCCGGTCCGTAGGGAACATGCAGTCTATTTTCCTTGAAAATACATGACAGACTCCCTCTGTGCTACCCCTTCTTTGTCCTTGCTTCTTGCTGCTACTGTATGCAGTAGGCCCATGCTCTCACTTGAGCGACCTTCTGTGGTGCCTTTAGCAGTGCTTGCTATGAGATCCACATTGTTGTCAGCTTGAGGAGTTCAGGTCGTCGGCAATCACCTTGCTGAAGTATGAACTCAGCCTGGGTGGGCAGCAGTGATTGATCAGTGTGAGCAGTGCTCAGTGAAGCAGGAGATTCATGGGCCTGAGCACTGCTCTTGCCCATCTCTTCTGTGATACAAAGCCTTGACAGCAAATATTTTTCCTCATCAATGATAGGAATATCCTTTTGTTTTCTTGAGTTCGGTGCAGATTAATGATGCTCATCTTGGATCTAAAGCTAGTGCAATGCCATTTCGTTTGAGGCATTAGCAACAGTTGCATTGTCCTTCAACAGGATTATCACTTCTTTGGCTCTCTACTAGAAACCTAAATAAATGCTGAATCGAAGAGCAAAGAGCTTCATGCTCAGGTCTTAGACAATAGAAGACCCAATGCACAATCTAAGGGAGACTGTTAATCATCAAGAATACCTAATAATAACAAAATTAGATCTACAGCATAAAAGAAAACTGATGTTAATTCTAATATCTGATCACTGCATGTCACCCCAGTCTGGAAGACACTCAGAAGATCACTAAATAGTGGCAGCTTGTACTGGATGAAAATCCTAGCCTAAAATAAATCTTCCCAGAATCACCCTTTGAGCCTTCAGACTACCCCTGCAAACTCCTCGCATACTGAAATGAATAGGGGCATTAGTGTGAGCTTCTGAGCTTAACTTCACATGTCCACACAGGACAGAGCCATCACATCATTTTTCTCGATATCAGAACCAAATACTTGGATTTCAGATCATGCTGTTGTGCTTAGTGAGGTGTAACACACTTCATCCACTTCACCAAATAGCCTCGAGATAGCTGTTTGGGGGAACTACTCTTCTTGTCTCATGTATCTGTTTTGTGGTTTGCTGTTCTGGTTTTGGACCTGAAGTGTGCTTCCCAACTTGTCTCCACTCCCCCTTATGTATTTGACTCAATCAGCTGATTAATAACGAATACTTACCTCTAGCCATAATGTTTATTTTCCTGGTAAGAAGACCTGTTTTCTGCCTCATTCTAGTTCACCTATAGATGGTGTAGAAAGTGCCTTTAATTCTTTAGATTCATTCAGATTATAGCTTTATTGTAGATTAATTCTAGCCTAGAGTATATTATGTAACTTGATAGCAGCTTTGTAATTGGTAAATAAAATCAAATTATGTTAAAGTGCCTTGACTAAACATTCTTTCTGACAAAAAGACTTCCTTTTACCTCAGCCATTCTTTGATATTATAGCATTGAAGAAAATGTTTGGAATATACTATTGTACACAGCTGTTTGGTAGGAGGAAGTGGGGGTGTCTTCAGTGAAACACATAAGTTTTCCATGCAAAGACTACTATTTTTGTTGGACATTAATATTCAGATTTGGTAAAGTTAAACTGAACCAAGAAGAAACAAGTGTTGTGATGAACAGATTCTTGACAGTTACCAAATCTCTGACAGGGATTTCATAACTAAATGTCCTTAACTTAGTATGTAGCCTGCAAAATTAATGGCAATGTGTAACTCTCAGAAAACAAAATGAAACTCAATATGATGAAGGCATTTTTTTTCCTTTTCTGTATTATGTTACTATGCTTTATTATTCCTGAATCTCTCTGCAATAATATGTGAAATGAGATTTGTTTGACTTTATCTACTTTATGTTCTTAAGCTTTGTAACGTGAGACCTACCAGTTTACTATAAATGCTGTTTGTGTTCATGCAGTGTTTCTCTGAACTGTGAGGGGTCTTTTAGTATATTCAGAAATCAGGCTTACCGAACAGAATTCATACAGAGTGAACAATAAAACATGTCTTCTCTTTAGAGATGAAATAAATAACCACTGCACAATTTAGTAGTTTTAACTGTCATACCCTTACCTCACTTCTCTTCCATTTACTCTGTCAAGTGTTGACTCTAAGGCAGCAATTTGCACACTCAGTCACTGAATGGTTCTCTTCTAATGCCACTGAAATTCAAGAAACATGGAAAAAGTCCTAGAAATCTTATACTTCAGCATTTTAGCTAGCTTTTATAGCTTTTTGTTTGTTTGTTTATTTGTTTCCCTCCTCCTCTCTCTCCCCATTATTCCTCCAGATTATAAACCACGTGGAAAACAGTCTTGAAAGTTCAATTACAGCAGAAACATAGGTAGATTCTTATTCCCCGGCAGAAGCAGCTTTCACGAGATGGAGGGGGGCTGCCAGGGGTTATTCCTTTCAAAATGCCCATGGGCAGAGAAGTGAAGAGCTTGGACCACGGCCTGGGGTATCCACTCCAAGCCTGAGGAGTTTGACTGCCATACCGTTTGGCTATAGGAAAGGTAATTTTGGTTAACGGTACAAGCCAGAATATTTTCAAAGCAGTAAAATATTTTCTTATCTGAAACCCTTCTGCAGTCCCTCTGAGGTACTATGATACCTGGCCCCTTTTTTATGGTTATTTTTCAGATTATTTATGATCACTTAAAATGCAGTGGCAGTAGTAAGCCCTAATTAGCAGTAAAAAGTCTTCCCGTTGCCCACCTGGATGGTCCTGTGTTGTGAAGAGTTAAGTCTCCTCCTGATAGTTTCTTGGATTCTGTCCACCTTGTATTTTCCTTGAGCCTGGTGCCAATAGTGATGTCTATGTAAACTGAAATAATAGTAGACTCAATAGGAATTGCTTGTACCTGGATTTGATTTCCCAAAGATTAAAAGACTAAAAGATATTATTTTTCCTTTGATGATGAAGTAAAATACTGCTTTTATGACATGTTATCTTTACAAGTAAGCCAGTCCAGACTTCTTTTGTGTATTTTGCAGTCAGGATAAAATATAAATATCAAGATGGAGGTAGAGGCTTCAAGACAAACATATCAGTATTTCTGTTAATTATGAACTCCAAAGGCCTGTTGCAATTGTCTTTCCTGACTCTTTGTACACTACAGTTCACGAGGCTTCTTTAAATAATATTTGAAGAAAACTATATCTTTTGGGAGAGCAGAAATCAAAAAGCGTTTCAAAAGTAATTGGTTTTAATAAGGGCATTATTCTGTTCCTAACACATCCGGTCACAGACTTCACTGTGATTTACTTTGTTGCTATTTCAATCCTCAGTAAAAACTTTTTTGAATATCTTTTTCCAAGAGCATAGATAATACCCATTGCCATCATGGGGTTTTGTTAATTAAGCTTCATTTATTTTATTTTATTTTTTTTTAATGTAGTGGTTCTGTAGTATGCCATCAGATAGCTTTGCACAACTCTTCACAGTCTGTATCTTTTTGTGTATCTGGGTTTCCTGAGAATGGCTTTTATTTTCAGCAGCACACGTTTTTAGAAATAAAAGAGAACACACACACACAAAAATTAGAGTGTTCCTGACTATATTTACATATATTTTATACTGAAAAATGTGAAGTCATTAAATCTACCATGCAGTATGTGATTGAAGGGGAGAACTGGCTTGTTTGTTGTTGTTCTTTTTTTTTCTCCTCTTTATGGCATTGATAGTGTATCCAGGATTACAATAAAATAACACAAATAAAAATTCAATGTTTTGCAAATAAAATAGTCTTTAATTGTTTTTCTCTGTGAGGACTTTTCCCACCTCCACACTAATAAGCATTCTTCTGTGCTTCAACTAGCTACCCACTCACTTTCTTCTCTAAAGACGTCGGCTGTTCCAATTACCATTGAGAATTTTCGGTCTCTCATTAAGTCCGGAGCAGTAGGCAATTTAATCAGGTGGCGATCAGTGTAACATTACAAGAAATGACCTTTAGAACCTGTGTCTCCTTCAAGTATGGATACTCATTTTATCAAACATGTTGTTAGTGTTTAGTATTAGTTTACAGATCTTTGGTAGAAAAGGTGAATTTTGGACATCGTTGGGATACACTAAAAAAAAAGTACAAATAATGTGTTTCTCTGAATGTTATTTGTCTTTGCTTTCAGTATCATCTCCTGCATATCAAATAAATGTGCAACTTTGTTGTGCTCCATAGCCTCCAAAAGCCTGTTTGTACAGGCTCAGGAGAACCACAGACATGGAGCTGAGGGGCTGGGACGCTGGTTACAACACCACTCTCCCATTCTCTTGACAAAAGAGTAGAATTCTGGCATATTTCTTTTCCTGCTAAAAGGAACTGCCATTTCTTGCATAGAATAAAGAGTTTAGCAAACAGGGATTTTATTTTTGTCCTAGCATTGCATGGTTTGACATGGTGCTGCTCCAGTGAAGCATGCTAGCCTGTTTGATGTAATTACTTCTGTTCGTTTGCAGTTGCTAAATTATACCTGGATGCCATTAAGCTATTGCAAATTTGTTTTTGATTTGTTTTGTTTTTAACAAGGTCTCAAGCAACTGACCTTTCCTGGTTGTGCTCAGATCGCTTAGCTCTTTTTCCCTCCAGTCATGAGTACAAACACATTCAGTCCTTAAAAAATCTGGAATTTGCAGATTTAAGCCCTTAGACCCCAAACCCAACACTCAAGGCTAAGGGACTAGGTTTTTTAAGTGCAGTCCAGACCAGTTAAAGGTGTCCTTTCATACAGCACTGGAGATGCTAGATTGACATCATGATAGGTGAAGAGCAAGGTGGAGAGGTAGAACCTGACTTTCGAGAGAGGATTTATTTTGCCACTTCTCCAGCACTAATTTGGTCTATGGTCCACAGTTGTACATCCAATCTACTTTTTTTTATTTACTATTTATACACTTACATTGCCTCGAAATCTAAGTATCTTTTAAATGCTGTATTACATGCAGTTCTGAAATATAGCAGTATTTAGCACTTGCAGCCAGAGACAAGAATGCATCATCATCTTCTGTGAATTCAGATCTCTGAATTCCTTTAAACATCTTTGTGAAATATTTCTTCAAGTAAGCCCCTCTCGTACTTATTTCAGTGACATATTCATAATAAAAGCTTTCATGTCAAGGAAGCAGGACTAGTATGTTCTAGGAGAGCCAACTTAAATGTGTTCTTGTTATAGCAGTTCTGCTTCAATTTTGTTGATGAAATCTCAATCAGTACCTTGCCAGAAAATAATAACTGTTTCATGAGGTCAGACTTAATGAAGATGCACCGATTCTTCTCCTCTATGGACTAGAGAAATTAATAACAGAACACTATATCAAAAGTTAGTTCTACCCTGAGTACACATCCAGGAAGAAAATTTGACATTTAATACTCTTTTTTTTCACAGTTAGTAAATAAGGAAAATACTCAGCAAATGAACCTCAAGAGAGAAGCCAAACTCAAGAGCAACTAAGTGGAAATTAAAAACCAAAAGACTGAACTTTGAATTTGTTTTATCTAAAGAGAAGTGGGTTCCCAGTGCTGTCTTCTTCTGGATTAAAAGTCACTGTTGCAGGATATTAAACCAGAGCATTAAAATACTAGCCACTCATACACACTTCTGTAATTTGTTGAATATTTTGGGAGTCTTCCTTGAGCTGTTGTCTCTAAGCAACACATCAGACAGTGTTGCACTGTCTAATATAACTATAAATATGTATATTTTTTCACCTAAATAGTGAGCTTGCTAAAGCGTTTGAAGAAACTATGATAAAGGGTGGACTAGTTGCTAAAAGTCAGAAGATCTATATCCAATAGCTTTGACTCTTCACTGTGTGGCTCAACTGCGAAAGCTGCTCATCAAAAACTTGCTTGAAAATGGGACAGAAAAGGTAAGATTATGAAACAGTATGCTTTTAATATCTTATAGCACCTAAAATTAACAGTATTTTTTTTAAATGTCAACATTGTGTTCAGTAGAGCATAGTTTTAAGGCATACCTATATCCCTATTCAGATATGTGGATTCCTGAAGCGTATAACAAGAGATGAATTGGAGAAAGGTCTGGAGGGAATTTTACAGATGTCCTAGTCATGCGAAACTTTGCCAAAAGCTTGTGAAGCTGCCCACAGACTTGAAGCTGTGAGAAATCTGAAATGTCATGGATGAGTATGATTCTGCTTAAAATTGCTGAGGTTAATGGACTGCATGGTAGGTATTATGAATGTCTCTTATCTGCACTGCTCTTACAGAATAGAGTTTTCCTCTCCTCATAACGTTAGTGATGAAGCATACATATTCCGAGACAATATAACGGATGCTGTTGCTTCATTTGTGAAAACTCTTGATTTTGTTGCTTCTGAGGGACAGTATACTGCATAATTCTGCTATACTTATTTTTATGTGTTCATCATACAACACTGCTTCATATATACTTTTTGCATACCAGTAGAACATTGTTTTTTTTTCTTTACATAAGAACATACAATAAAAAGCTGTTCCCATTTTTACTATAGTCAAGAATACAAAATGCACCTCATCCAATACCTTAATTATTTCAGGGAATGAGTCAAGGCTTTCTTCAGCCTAGTGAGTATTCTTTTTGTAGAAAATTTAGTCTGATCTTCAACATGTAAAATTTTTTAATTACTATTTCTCTCTTTTTTTTTCCCCTTACAGGTCTCCTACAGAACTAATTTGGATTAAATCAAGACATAAGCAATTTTATGAAATGCCATCAAACTAGTGGCAAGGATGTGAGATCTGGTAGATTGCAACTGCTCTAGAGAGCAAAGTGCTCCATTCAAAACTAAATTAACTCCCGTCCCTTCCTTTTCTTCTGGAAAATGTAGGAGATGAGACCATTTCACTTGCAAATACATATGTCTTAATAAAGAATACTGAAAATTTGTATTTGTGGGCTTGTTATTTTGTTGTTGCTATTATAATCAAATGGAGTCAGAAGATAAAGACCTCTTCCACTGATATTCATCATGAAGCACTTTTTACAGAATAGTGAAATTTCATCAAATATTTGTTGCTTCTGTTCGGAGAGTTTTTCCTCCAATATTTGAATTATTCCTGGAATTTCACTGGTAACCCCCACACATATAATTGATGTTGGTCAGGTATGTTGTTATCCCCTTTCTACTGGCTCCCCTTCAACTGACTGAAACATTTGAGATGATGGGAAGGTTGTGTTTACTGTTATGCTAACAAAATTTAGAATACCATGAAGATTGATAGTACCCCATTATTTCAGGATCTCAAGACCCTATTTTCTATAATGTGTGGTCCCTACTAGGTTCTGGTAGGTTCAGACCTTAAGTACTTTAAAAGCTCTAAAAATGTGTAGCTTATGTATTTAGCCATATCTGAAATGCTGTGATAAAACATTCTTTGCATCTATGTTACAAGAAAAGAACCGCTGAGACAGGAGACAAGTTATTGAAGATTTGCCGTACTGTTGTTCATTGCTCTGAGATATTAAATTACAGAACTATCTATTGTGTTCTGCTCCACCACACCCATTTCTATCAAGCTGTTTTACTGAAAGCTTCAATTAACAGTATTGCAACAATAAAATTCACAGCTATTGTTCAGGTTGGAACTCAGTTGCTGTCTGCTCTCTGAGAACTTCCAGACTCAGTAAAGAATAAACTTCATCCCCCCACGTCCCATCTGGTGTTGCAAAAAAGGGCACACTAATTACATATGTTAATAGACTGCTTTTAAGACGTTCTTCACAAAAATAGTGTGTATGGAGAAAATGAAAATAATAATAGTTTCTCAGTGAAGAACATAGAGATTGTTGATATTAAATATTCTAACATATTGCAGTTGGGAAAGGACACCATTGGGTGTTCCATATGCTTGTTCTCACTGAATGTGTGGCTTGGAATTACCTGTTTGTAAAACAAAAAAAAATCCCAAAAAGTTTTCTTTACTGAATTGAGAAAGATCTCTGCCTTCTACAAATGAAACTTTTGAAAATGTCTTTTTAATACCCAGTTCTAATTTGGCTTGGACTTGGTATTCTGTGACACATGTTAGTTTTTTAGCTCAGTACTGACTGAAAAATATTTTATTGCTCTTCAGTGGGCTATGTAAGATGAATCCAGCCCCTGAAAAATGTCAGCATGTTCGACAGAAATCTAGTGAATGTTTTTAAGTCCTTGTCCTGCCAGCTCAGCTAGAATGGTGAGCCCCATTAACGCTCATGATGTGGGAAGCATGAACAAGTCCTGCTGCTGCTGTCAGTGCTCTGTCGGATGAAAGGCCTCAGCTGCTAAAACGTTGGTCTGCAAAGCGCGGCCTTGCTGTCGCCTCGCGCTCGTTACCGCTGGACGCGGGCGCGCTCCGTGACGGGCTGCCCAGGGAAGGAAGTTCCCTTTCCAGATTCCGTTAGCGCTGCCCAGGGCTCCTGCGCCGCTGACGCGGATCCATGAGCCCTGCTTACATGGGGGCTTCATCCTGGTGGTCACTGGGCCTGCAGTATCAAAATCAAAGCTCAGCCTCTGTGTTTTCCTCTTGAGCTTCTGCAAGCCAAATAAGCTATGACCACATTTTTTCCATGAAAGAAAGAAGGGGCAAATGTAAAAATGTGAGAATAGCAAAGCATTTATCAGAGCTCTGTGTTTTAAAGTGTGTGTTCAAAATGGCCTTAAGAAACAATTTTATTCCTTGCTCCTATAGGCTAAATTGTTTGTGTTGCCACTGGAACGCAAATTCGGAGAATACATAATGTACTGATTCTTCACTAAGAGTTGAATCCTGAAAGTTTTGCAAGATTGCCTGTGTAATTGACTTCAAGAAAGCTAAGTTCAGCGATAGTTACCAAGTTCAAATGTATTTGCTGCTTAGACCACTCCTCAGGAAAATCCCATCAAAGAAGTTAATCTTACTGTTTTTTCTTGTGTGAGCTCGAGCTAAGCAATAGAAACCATGATACTTATTTTAATTAATGGTAAATACGGGAATTCTTAAACAAGTTGCATTTTATAAAATAGGGAAGCAAACATTCATTCAGTAGTTTTTGGATGGTAGGATATTAAATGGTGGAGGAAAGATAGAGTTCTTCTATTATTAGCACACATAGATTATATAATGTGCCATTCATTTACATTTTGGTGAGTTTTAAAAATTTCTATCTTAAAAGCCTATGCTGTGAACCACTACATAGTGAACTTAAGCATACTGGCACTAGATTTTTTTTCTCTGTTGTCTTTTGGGGAACCCTTAGTCCATGCAGCACTAGCAGTCTATGGATCAGAAGAAAACTACTGTTTTCCTCTGAAAAGTCTGTCATTTTATTCTGTATTTTTTCTCACAAATCTGTCTCAATTCTGCATGGAATTCATCTGCAGTCACTCAGGAGTCAGGAAATAGATTTCCCAAAGGCTATTTGATTGCGTGGTGGCCATCTGTTTGGGATTAAGACAATATGGAATTTGATTCTTACTAATATATGGCCTCTCTGATCATTAATTTCCTCTCTTACAAAATAACAATTAAGAGAATGTAAGAATGTATTCAGAAAGGTATCGTAGGGGTTAAATAATATGTGGAATAACTTAATATGGAAGCACTTTGTATGATTAAGTTTGAGCCACAAAGTTTGTGTGATTTTGTATGGTTAAGTTTGTTTGACTTTGTATGATTATGTTTGAGCCACAAAGATGATTAAAGGACTGGAGCATCTATCTTAGAGGAAAGACTAAGCGAGCCTGACCTGTTTAGTCTGGAGAAGAGAAGGCTGAGGGGAGATTTGATCAACATGCTCAAGTACCTGAGGGGTGATTGCAGGGAGGATGGGGCTCTTCTCTGTGGCACCTGGTAACAGGACAAGGGGTAACAGGTCTAAGTTGAAACATGAGAAGTTTAATCTCCATGTGAGGAAGAACTTCTTTCCTGTGAGGGTGACAGAGCCCTGGAACAGGCTGCCCAGAGAGGTTGTGGAGTCTCCTTCTCTGGAGATCTTCAAAACCCACCTGGATGCCACCCTGTGCCATGTGCTCTAGGTGTCCCTGCATGTGCAGGGGGGGTGGGCTAGATGATCTCTAGAGGCCCCTTCCAACCTCAACCATTCTGTGATTCTGTGTGACTCTGTGATTAAGTACTTTTTTTGTTTTGTATGATTTAGTACTGTTTTAGTTAATTAGTTTAGGAATTTGGTCATGTTATGTGTAGGCTCCTGCAATGATTCGTTTAGAAGACTGTCCTGTGATCTTCCCATAGGAGTGAATATACAGGATGCTACTTCCAGAATCGTCATCTCAGTTCCTCCAAATGAGACAGGAGTCATTGTTTATTAGAAAAGTTCAGTTTCTTTGCATCTTTTTCAAATAACTAATTACTGAATGTGAGTTCAGGCCAACATTACTCTTGTTGTTCTACAAAGGTATTAATTGGAGGGTTTTATGTAAAAATGATGGAGCTCAGAGGAAATACTGGTGCTACTTGGCAGGACTGCCTATATGAGTGTCCATGAACTCTATCCTTGATCCTTAAGGCTAATAGCTCACATACTATGCTTTAAAATATACCTCTTATCATGCTTGATATTCAGTATACTGAAATAGAGTTTGGGAGGATTCCACCAGGTCTTCTTAACTGGTTCATTGCAGCCTGCTTGGATGCATATTGTCCTGCCTGGGTGATGTCAGAGAGGTACAAAGAGTCAGCCCAGTGCCAGAATTCCCGTCTTTCCTACAGGAATAAAAATAGTCATATGTGGTTGTGCGAGTTTGTACACCTGAAAAAATAATAGCTTGTTTTTCCAAGCGGCTTTTCTTTCTGGAAATTGGAGATAAGGTAGTCTCTATCTGGGCATGCAATGCTGCCTATGAAGGGTGTAATGCTAGCAATAAGAGCATGCCAAGAGCAGGAGCAGGGACGGAGCACCGCGGTGTTGCATTTTAGGAGTACAGAGAATTCTCTAGTAAACAGATCTATTCCTCTATAAATCAAAGACAGAAGTGCAGTCTCTTTGATGATAAACTCAAAACAAAAAAAAAATCCCAAGAATCCCAAGTTCACACCAAGTGCGGATTTCACTGTGCTCTTCAATTGTAGGGGCAAGTGCACAGTTGGATGGAAAAAACAGTCAAGCTTCTCATGATTTTTGGTAAGAAAATCTTGCTTGCCTTTATTTTTCTGCTCTTTAAACAGAGACAGGAAGAGAGATTATGTTTTGATACCTTGCACATACACCCTTTCTTCCAAACTTTATAAGCCCAGCATTTAAAGACTCCTCTCTTTCTGGGATTTGTATGTTTAACCTTTCACTCCTGCTTTCTCCACATCAGTCTCCTTCAGAAATCTCTGTCCCTTGGGTTGTGCTCAGGAAGTGCACCACTTCTTGGACTGGTTAATGCCTGCTAAAGGGCTTGCTTTGCTGTGTGTGAGCTTTAGTAGTGTTACTGATTCGTGCTGTGGAGGCCACCACGCTTGTAAACGCCTCAAGTATTTGAAGAATTTTAGCCACAGACGTAGTTCCCTTGTTGCTGAAAATCGCTATGATCTAGCTCTAGATCACAGAGCCTTTTAGCTTATTCATCTGTGCGAGCTCATCTCTCCTTTTAACTCCACTTTGCATCATTTCATTTGCTCTCATCCTAAATTGCTAGCTCTCTGCTTGGTGGCTAGTGCAATGGAGCCTGGTTCCAGATTGTGGCTTCTAGATGCTATGGAAACAGAAATAAATATTTTTAACATTTTTTGTATCTCGTATTATGTAAGCGCACTAGTAACAATGCATAGCCCAGGGAATGCAGTAATTGAATGTACTGTGCAGAGCTTACTCTTTGTTGCTTAGCAATTAAATGTATGCACGTAGCAGCAGCACTGACAAAAATGCTAATAAAAGGTGACAAGTTATATCTCCAGAAAAAATTACACAATTAAGAAAAAAAAAATCTCTGACAAGATACAGGAGCAGCAGCAAATGGTACATACTGGTAGATCCTGTCCCTCCTGAAGCAAGATCTTCAGGTACTGGCCACTAGAGGGGCTGAGATGATGGGAATAGAAGGGATCCACATTTATAGCATGGGCTACAGACACTCAATTGTGCAAACATCATGGTAAGGCTTTTTGTTGTTGGTGTTGTTGTTCCTTCATTATTTGTACGTATTTTTCTCTGTGAGATGTCTAAGAAGCGTTCTGTTCTCTTTGTTTCATTTTTTCTCCTTGCTGTTCAGGTTTGCAGATTTTTCACAGCATCTGTTTGAATCAAATTTCTGACTTTCCTAGCAGATGCGTTGTCAGAATAAGGTTTTATTTATATAATATGATGCAACCTACTGTGTTAATATAAATAGGTTTATATTTAAATTGATTCTTTAATAATGCTGAACTGCTTCATTTTCTTTTTTAATTCAGAGAAAACATGAAGCAGAGGAACTGCATTGTAGGCTGCAATTCTAAAAAAGCCCATCATTTAAAGACTGCTCTCTTCCTGGGATTTGTTTGCTTAACCTTTCACTCCTGCTTTCTCCTCGTTAGTCTCCTTCAGAAATCTCTGTCCCTTGGGTTGTGCTCGGGAAGTGCACCACTTCTTGGACTGGTTAATACCTATTAGAGCGCTTGCTTTGCTGTGGATAGACATAGTGGTCAGGACCATTTTAGTGCTTTTGCCAATCAGTCTTGACGCACTGTTGCATTAAATTCTGTTCACTCTATTGAGTAAGAGAATTGTTTACAAGCTGGGAATAATTGCTGTTACCTAGTTTGTTAGTGTCTATGGTATTTAGCAAATATTGCTAATTATGTAGAGGATTTCAGTTCTTCTAGCAATTCTTCTTTTTTAGAGCTTTCCCTCATTAGATTTCTTCTCTCCATAGCGCTGATTCTGCAGCTGACAGTCTGCCTACATAGTGACTTGCAGGATCTGGGCCCAATTTTGATCTATTCATATTTTATTCCGTCTCATTTTGACTGCATGCAACTACTAATCTGGACATACTTGGTGTCAGTGCTATCTCAAGTTGTGCCAAATCACCAGACAGTCCACCGGAGTTTTCTGTGCTTTGCTGAAACTCCTCTGTTTTTAGTCAAAAAAACATGTTGAAAAATACTATTTATCAAGAAAAAGAAAAAAGACAAGCTAACTTGTGGCTTGTTTCAGCTATCCCAATTCCCCATTCCTTGTCTTAGAAAAAAAAAAATACTGAACCAGGTTTCTGGGCACTGAATCAGTGCAGATCAGGTTGTTTTCCAGAGAAGTAAAATGAATCAAGCATGTTTTAGTTCACGTATCTTACTTCTTAAGAAATAAAGATGAGAACATACAGTAAAGACAATGATGACAATTCAGAGCATTACTTGTCTTCTCTGTCCTGACTTCTTTACGTATATTGATAAAACCGTAATTGAGATGATAACTTTTTTTACGCCTAGAACAATGCTGTCATACGATGCAAGCAACAAAAAGCTATTTAGAGAGTTTTTTCTCGTTAGCCCACTAGGTGATCTGGGTCTAGGGCATTTCCCCCTCTGTTCTCCCCCCCGCTGTGCATTAATGAGTCTTTTGGCACAGGTTAAGCAAGTAGGAATATAGATGGAATTATATCTAGACCCTCAAATCTTTTCAAGACAGGTAGAGCAGGGAGATCAGAGTGCAAGTTAGAAGAGTGTTAGAAGAGCAGAAGATGTCTATGATAAGCTATTTTGTGTGGATTTATGATTTTTTATAGTGAGATCGTTTGTATCTTTTTTTTTCAAAGCATTGATTGAAATGTCCCAAAAAAGAAAGATCTGAATCCACACGGATGATATAAAAACAAATTTCCCTGATTTTGTTCTTTCCCCTTTCACCCACTCCTCTGAATGTTATCATGGCCAAGTAAGCTTTGAGGAAATGGGTTGATGCAGAGAGTATTTGTGAAATACTCTTCTACAAAAGCTGTATTTTGGCAACTATCTCCAAATAAGTGTGTGCTATCCAAAAGTAACATTTTTTATGCCCATTAAGACTTTATAAACATATTTGTGCGTTTTTCTTCTTTCCACATTGTCCTGCAGTGACATGCAAACACGGCGTGTGCATGTTTGCACATATGTGCTTGTATGTGTATATATAATGGCATATAGAAAAGTGAGTCCTTTATGGAGATGCCTATTTAAATGTCTGCCTGCCAATACATGCAGCATGTTCTTTTTTAAGTAGCCTCCTCCTGGTAGTGCCTTCACTAAGATTCTCACCAATTCCCATGTAGTGTTCTGTAAATACCCTGTGAGAATGACTAGCAGGGAGGATGATCTTGCATAACAGGCAGCTGACTAATATAGAACAGGAACATTGATTTACAATGACAGAAATAGTCTCAGCCTTGTTCTGATTTTGACATTTGAAGTTTTGGGATTACACTTGTGAATGTTTCTGTGGCTGAGTTTCCGGAAGTCACCAGGGGCGTTCAGATATTGCACCGTTCTCGGGTGGAGCAGGAAGGTCATAAAGCCAGGCCAGATGCCACAGAGAGGGTACGGGGACTCATGGATGTTACTGCCACACAGAGAGGTTCCATGGAATTCACGTAAAGGAACTCTCCCCTTCTTTCAGTATATACCATAGCAGACCTCAATATTTTATACGTCTTCCCAAACATGCTACCTTGTCCTCCCTATTCACCTTGTGGAGCCCTGTATCTTGCTCTAAGCTGTTCCTCTGTTTTATCCAGTGACACCAACACAGGGTTTAGTAAAGGCACTACCTCCAGAAACTTAGTTATGTAATGGAAGTCCGGTGTCCATCTCTCACCTGCATCTTCATCACTTTTGGACCAGTTCTTCATAAATGGTCCTGTCAGAAAAGACCTCACAAGACTTCAAATATAATGCATTTATTACATAAATAGCTATACATCTCTGTCTTTGCCACAATGTTTACAGTACTTACCATTACTTACAGTGAACTGGATCTGAATTACTAAAGCCGGAAAAAGTCAGGGAAGAAATGACTTTGTAGATGGCCAGTTTTAAGAAATGGTTTCTAGTACCTAAGCCCTGAAAAGAAATTATTAAAAAAAAAAAAAAAAAGACAAAATTTGTTGTGTCTACCTCTGTTTATTTAACTTTGCATTTGTATTGTAAAAAAAAATGAGAAAAGAAAAAGAATGGATTAAGAAAAGAGTAGCCAAATGTGCAGTAGACAGATCTTAAATTGGTTAATATTTATTGCTTATGCCTAATTTGCGTCAGTATGAAAAAAAAGTAAATATGAAATAAAGTAAACTTCTTTGACTCTAAACTTTCTTCCTCACTAGCAAACACAGTAAGAAAGTGATGGGTCAAATTTAGAATGTTATTACATAATAAATGACTAATCTGAGTAAATTTAATACATGGACAAGAAAAATCTCTCCTTCCTGTGCTGTTGCTCAGATACACAGCTTGCTGAAACTAAATTTTTAGGTGGAGTAATACAGATTTATAAAAGATGCATAGGTGGTGATATAAAATTGTGAGCGTGAAAAAAAAATGTAAAGAGTAAAAAAAGTTTTTAAAAAAGTAAAGAAGAAGAAGAATATTGCTCTATCTGGTTGTCTGGTTGCCTATTTACCATTATAGGAGAACAGACAGTACAGAGCAGTTAAAAAAATGTAAAATTGTGTGAAACGAAAGCTTTTAAAATCACAGTGATGCAAGTTTAGGCCAGAGTTTGGGAGAAAGAGGAGTTCAGAGACACCTGCTCACAGGGTTTTTTATCCCTGAGCAGTGCAGAAGAGCACTGCTGTGAGAAGAGGCTGCCCCAAGCCCAGATCAGAGCCATGGAAAGGCTGAGGTCAGACTTGCACATTGTCACGTTGCACGTTTGATTTGGTGCTCTCAGGATTGCCAGGCTCCTTAATGGTGTTAGGGATATTGCTGGAGATATTTGCTAATTGATTGATAGAGAAGAATAGGTTGTTCTTTGATGGTCTCAGGTAGCTTTTTAAAACATGTCTTTAACTTCATGATAGCAGTCTTCTGTTCCCTACCTAATAAAACTACAGATGTGTTTATCAAATACCAGTGGGGGATGCTTTGGCTGCTGCTTTTTTGAGGAATGCCCGTGGCAAGGAGTTCACAATCCCTTTGCTTTGGGATCTATTCATTTCACTGGAAGGAAAACAGCCTTCAGTCTGTGGCATTTTACAGGTGGTGTCTAGCAGGCTTGGCGCTGGACACTCTTCCCAGGAAGAGGTAGGTTTTGGGGAAAGCTCGGTAGTATTTTCAGCCGGCCTGTGTGTTCCCACTAGAGATGCCTGCCATGGGGACCAACAGTTTGGCATTTTTTTGGCACGTGTGCTGACCTGTGGATAAATAGAAGACATTAGAGTCACCGTTATGCCATTATAGGAACTGGAGGAGTATTTGCCCTCTAGATGGAGCTGTCCACTTGCATTACAACCGAATTGACTACAAGAATCATGATTAAAGATGAGATCTTTCTCCTGGAGGCCTGGTCAGCAGAGCCTCGTTGCCGGCAAGCACCTGCCCCCGCTCAAGCAGCCTTCCCTCTGCCTGCCTCAGGCGTGTGGGATTCACAGAACAGGCTAGAGGGCAGGTTTCTTTATGGCAGAGACTGATATTTCTTTATGGCAGGGACTCGTATCTCTGCTTTTGTCCCTGGCCATTTTCTGCCTAGCTTTCTTTGCTTCTTTTTGTTCACTCCTTGCAGCTCACTTTGTCTCTTAGTCTCTTCCAGGCCCACAAAAGTTACCAATTCTTCAGCACCTTCATTTTTTTTCCTTCAGTCTATCTGCTAATTGTGTTCTCTATGATAATGCCGTTTCCGTAGCTGCATTTTCTTCCTGCCATGTTCTCAGCTGCAGTGTGATCCTGAGCTATATTTGTCCCTGCTATATGTAAAGCGGGGGCTGCCTTCCGAGTGCTGATACCTTTCCTCAGAGCGCCTTCCGAAGCAGAAGTCAGAGGCCGGGTAGTTCAGTTGGCCAGTTTGCAGGCCAGAGGGAGTCAGCTCATCCCTAGCTTGCATTACTTCCATCTGAGCAAGGTCTGTGTTCGTTTCAAAGGATAATCTCAAATATTGCTGCGTTAGAGGTTGTCTTGTTTATGAGTTAAGATACTCTGTCATGTCTGCTTTGTATCTTGAAACACTGCAGCTCAATCGCTATATTAAACCATACTTAGGGCCAACTGCTAGATTCCCAGTTGGGGCTAGGAATTTTCATTACACTGGATATGTGTGTTCCTGAATGGAGGAAAATGTGTTTATGTGCCAACCAGCTTGTAACATATTTTAAGGAGAATGATGTGACATACTTAATAGTTAGGATACATAGGTCACTTTAGGGTTTTTTTGGCATTTCTCCCAGGAAAGAAGACAAGAACACAAATAAGTAGGCAAGAGTAATAGAAAACAGCTTAAAAGCCATAGAGCATCGCTCTGCCAATAAATACCAGCCTTGTGCTCCCTCCCCCAGTTACCTGGCTTTTACAAACTGAAACTAAGCTGCTGCTCTGCTTTGATGGAACCTGAGCACCAGCGAATTTAGTAAGACTAAAAGAAAAAAGAAAAGCACGAGGAAACCTATTCCACATTTTCATTTCTATTAAAAAAATCTTAGCAGAGAGATGTTCAATGCTATTTAAGCCAGTTTCTCTGACTTACATTCCTAGTGAAAGCTGCCTTGTGACATGTTTGTCCTTGAGACTTGGAGATTTTAGGCAGTGTATTAAACCATTTTAAACTAATAGCTGAGCCCTTTGAACTTGTAGGAAGTAGCAACCTAAGTTGCATGGAAAGAAATTATGCATCAAGAAATGACCACTGCCAATTCATTATTACTTGTGACACTTTAGGTACTGCCCAGAGTGTGTAATCCTGAAAATTAATGGTGTGGGAGTTGGTATGAGTTCTTATGGGCTGGAAATATTATAAGACTATACTCTAACAGCTCAAAACTCAGTATCAAAAGAAATTTGCATTCCTAATTTTTAAGAAGGTGATTGTGATTTTGGAGAACTCCATTTATAGCTTTTTGAGGTGTTGTTCTTTGAGTATTTGGGGCTGGCAATACTAGAAGAGATTATTTGCAGTTAGGTGTTGAAGGTTATCCTGCCCCAAAGGCAAAAAATAAGCTTCTGAAATCATGACTTCTTTGAAAACTGTAAGTCTAGCTCAGTGTAATTCCTGATGATGATTTAAAATATTGTGCCTGCATGTCCTGTTGCCAGTAAGCACTCTGGTATTGCTCAAAAGAGGGAAAAGGTTTTTGGTAAAACCTGCACAAAGGAGCTCACAGAGCACAAGAGGAGTAATTTTAAGAACTTTCATCTAAAGGGACCATCGGCAAAATGGGAGAGAGGGAAAATGGAAGGAAATGGATGCGCTCCTAAAGGGTGCATTGATCTGCCTCTGTCACAGATGTCCTGTGTGGTTAAGAGCAATTAGCTGCAAGGAGGTATGTGGGAAGAGAGGGGAAACGGGTTACTTAGATATAAGGAAGTGGGGACACTTGTTCAGGCGGGTTTTCCTAACAACAGGCAAAAGCAGCAAGCAAAATCACCTTGTGTGCTAGAAAGGATGTTCGTAGGAAAGCTCTGTGCAGTAAAAAAAAAGTAAGGAATGTATTTTAATGACTGTGGAGGACTTGGGCATTGGGCACAGAAAGAGGAGTTTCATGGTATACAAAATGACAGTGAAGCCTGAAAAAAATAGACTTATCCAGTTTGGTACTTATGTAAGAGTTCTAAAAGGAGGTATCATGCTATAAGAGAAAGCAAAACAAACAAACAAAAACAAACAAAAGCTATTTCCTGTTATAACAGATAATCAAGGAAAACCAGCTTTATAATTTCTTAGATGTAGAAAGATTTACAATACTACTAATTGTGCCCATCTGAATTTGGCTTGCGAATACACAGCTAATGCTTCTCCCTCAGCATCCCCGGATGGTTTGTGCCGGCTTTCGGCTTCGGCCCTGGCCAGCAGCAAAGCTGTTCCTCTGACAGTGCTGAAATTTTATCTAATGAAACGTTTCCATTGCAAGGTTTCTAGTGCAGTAATATTTCCTATAAAAAAAATGCGATAATATGTTTCAACTAAGTGCCTAACCTGAAAAAGATAAAAGCAACACAGCTAAAAGAAAGACTTACAAACCAGAGAGCTTTTTCTTCTTCTTCTTTTTTTCCCTGTCTGAATAATTTTGGTGCATTTGGTGAATTTTAATGTTTATGGAAATGAAAGATTTTATTGGAGGCAAAGCAAGTGTGGGCAGTAACCATAGTGACTTCTACACACACAAGCTTTGCCAGTGTGCTTCATTTCTAGCCCACAAAATCCTAGTTATCAAACATTGGTAGGTTCTTTGTGGGCAATTTTGAAGAACAGCTGATGCAGGGGGTTATTGTCCTTTACATAAAGGACTACGAGCACAGAAGCACAACAGTGTTGTGCCAAGTTTCTCACTGAGGTGCAATCTAAATTATGAAAACATTAAAGGTTGCCATGGTATATATTAATATTACTGCTGATGCTTTCCTTTGTGCACTGACAGGGCTGAATAATCAGTGATACCCACATTTTTGTCATATCATTCTCTGGCCTTCAGCCACACTCAAAGAAGAGTCAGTTGACAGATGTATTGTTATATGCTTTTCTGAGCTACTGTTATTCTGTACTGCTGTGTTATTCTGTACTGCTGTTAATGAATTGTCTCGCACTGATTGTCTTTCCACAAGAAACATGAAACTTAGGAGAAATACCCCGTTGAACACATACTTCTACTGTTTTATTTGCTGTGTCAGAAATAACTTCACTATTTTTAGTAGTCCTACTAAACAGTCCTTTCACTGTACATTTTAACTGCGCTTATGCTTGAAATCTTTGGATTTATTCGAGCTGGATTGGATTAAAAATGGTAGGGTAGGTCAATTTGAGAAATTTGTTTCAGAGTGGGAGCAAAGTTCTCTGCAATGAAAATGTAGGCTAATGGAGGAGGAGGAAGGTGTAAGCGCTATCAAATACATTTTTACTGCATATTCTTGGATCCAGTGCACCACATATTCACCCCTTACCATAGTAGGGTTTTTTTTGACTGTCTCAGGACTGGTGTTGGGGAGAACTCACACACACACTGCAGGTTTTTCAGCCTTTGAAAAGCTTACCAGGAACATGCTAATACTCCAAAGACTGACTTCTCAAATTCATAGGGGATGAAAACAGTGATCTGTTAAGCTGTTGCTCACATTCATTACTAAGTAGGACCTCAGAAGGACAGCCATTCAGCTGGGCTTTGTAAAAGGGGTAGTAAAATGGATAGCTGGTCTTCTTGCCATGAAGTCCTTTCAGCTTATGTAAACCGAACAGGCTGGTCTTCTGCTCTATTTCAAGAGAATGTAGGAAGGTATTGGTGTTTGAACTGAGCTTTCTTGAGTTTTAATCTGCTATTCTGAGATGCTCAAAAACAGCAACAAAAAATAACGAGCCACATACATTTTTTTCCCTAAGAGCTAAATCGTTCCATCTCACTTAACTAATGTATTGATTGACTTTATTGAGTCTGTAATAGTTCTGAGTTTATGAGCTGTGATGCCTGGAAATGGATTAGTGCCAGTGCCTGTGATGAGATATGGCCAAGAGATGACTATTCTGTCTCATGGCAGCTTTTGAGGTTCCAAAGTTTGACTTTATTTCACCTTCAGAACAAAGTTTATCATCTCAGATCTCAGTATATCAACCTGAATGACGACTTGAAAATGGTGTTCATCCCCACAACATGTTTCAACTCAAAAAGGCCAGAACTCTGGTGCTCCAGTTTGTATGGAAGACATATAGTGCTCGTATTAAAAAAGACATATGGAGCTCAATAAAGCTTAATGATTAGAGGAAATCTTATCAACTATGATTTCCAGGAATTCAGACTCAATGGTTTAGGGGGTTTTGCTTCAGATCGTGATCAGGAACTTGATCTTGGTGGTTTCACTATTTACCTGCATCATAATTTTTAGGTCTTAGTTCTAGTACTTGGCAAGAGCCTCCATGGCTGAGCATAACTAAATTAGCAAGGTTTTTGCAGTCTGGATGTCATATGCCTAGAAAAGATATTTTACCTGTATTTGAATTCTTTAACATTCATGTTAGTGCAAAGTGTTCTTAGTTGTTTACAGTGCTTCATGTTCACCTCTGCACGTATGTACAGTATGCATTTAAGACACCAAACATCAAACCTAGGCATTCCAGTCTATGCCTTTGCTACCTTCACATTTCATAATTGTAATTTATGGTCACTAAAGTCTGAAGGGAGACGTTTCAGCTTTAGAGGAAACTTATCTGTTCCTCCCCTTGCATACAGCTGACATGAGCATGTCATAAACCTGCAGTGCTGTCCTCTTGGTATTCTCTGAAAAGTTCTGCATGTGAGGGGCATATTGTGTCAAGGAAGAATAGATTCCTAGATGTGAGATTTAGCCAGAACCTGATCATCCTTAAATTATCTCCAAGGCCTTCCTCTTTTTATATATATATATATATATATATACATATATATATATATATTTATATAGTTTCCTGAATAATTTCTTAAGAATGACTTCTTTAATTCTGTTATAAAGTCTGTTGTTCATCTTTCAAGATATCAGGAATGAATGAAATTCTAAAACAGCTAGAAAAATATTACATTGCATCACTTTTTAGTATATTTGAACTTAGACATCCCTTCTTTCTTCCTCCCTCCTCACCAAAAAGACTCAAAACATTGGAGCACTAGTGAAGAAACTGTTAGCTATGTGATATAGATAAGAAAACAGAAAGTTAGGGTGATAAAATTCTATCATTTATCATGTCACCTGCAAATGTTTTTGTTCAAAAAAAAATCTCCAAAAGTCCACTGTCAGCTCTGACATTCTCAAACCAGTGATTTCTGAGGCAATTTAACCTGACAAGGGTGTTTCAAAATTTGGTAAAAATAATGTCCTAGTTATAAAGCTCATTAAAATTTAATATTGCAAAGATGAGATACTTCTCAATGGCTGTAGACTTACAAGTCACCACAGGAAGATCAGGTGTTTATTTTTCTTTTTCAGTGATCGTTCTGAGGTACCAAGTTCTTGGTACATTCTGAAGATGTTCCTGCACTGAAAATGGCTAGAGACTCTGAAAAGGAAACACTTTTTTTTTTTTTCTTCTTACCAGCATCTCCAGAGGGATTAATTTAGAGGGTCTTAACAGCCTAACTTTTCTTTTGTCTGCCTTATCTTTAATAGAAGTTATTGGTGGTCTTTTTCTGGTGTTATTATTAGTATATGGTCTTTCGGTACGTTCTCTTGCTTTTTGTGGTTATTGTTGCCATTCTTCAGCAGTTGCTTTGCAGGTCAGCCAGAAGGGTGTTGTTACAAGTCTTGCTTCCAGAGAAGCTAAGGAAAGCTTTACTTAGCAATCCTGCTCACAGGAGGAGTGGCATCTTGCACACTGGCAATAATAGAGGAATACAAAGACTTTCTGATATCCCAACCTGCAGTAACCCTCTTTTTACATGGTACAGGCTTAAGACCATGCTCAATCATGGCTGTGCAGGTCATTGATAGGACCATTTGGTAACTTTGGTAACTTAAGTGGAGAAAACCCTCTCTCTCTCCTTGAGTTGTCTGCATGCTCATTAAAATTTTTGGTCACCATGGTTATAATTGACAGAGCATATCAATTCTAAATGCACCAAGAATTAGACCTGTAGGAGATGAGGATGAAGTCTTACCTTTGGCTCTTTCTACTGGGCATCCTGCAGTACACAAGTCTGTTGCAGAAGAGAGCGTTTTGTTACGGTTTATATTGAGCAGTGTTTTGCACAGCCTCTCGAGCCATAAATATTTCAGTGGAAGTCCCTTTCAGAGCAGTGGGGAGTTGCAGGGAACACGCAGGGACCTAGTAATGTGGTTGTCATTCTCAGTTTCAAATGGAGAATGGCACTAGGCAGAACCTTTTATCCATCCCTTCCAATCTCCCAAGCCATGGTGATTTATTTAGGAGGGTCAGTAGATGCAAGCCATGGTAGACCCTATCAATCAAAAAGCAGGCTAACAGAGCTTTGAAAATCAACGTGAAATGCCCCTCAAAATGTTTAATGTTTTTGCTCTCCATTATTTTAATATTCATATGGAGATGAAAATAATATATTTTCTCATCAGAACTTGTCACTTTTTATTTGCTAGATATTTTTTACACCTGTATTTCTAATGGAGTGTGAAATTAAAATGAACATTCCTGTTTTCTTTGGGGTACCAGCTTTTCAGTTGGTGGTATACAAATAAGCTTATGAACAAAGTTTTCTTTCTGATTTTTTTGGCCATAACATAATCATTTATTATGATTATAATTATTAAGAATTTATTTAGATCTGGTATAGGCCATAGATACATCTACCTTTTTGTTGGGAGTAATAGGATTTTGACAAGTAATTAAAAACTTGCAGATTGTTCTTCAGCATCATTATTACAGCATGCCAAATTGCATTTGGCCATAAGAGGTTGAAAACCCCCTTTGGAGTTTTCTGTGATCTTGCTGATAAGCCATAGTGGCAAATCTCAGAGGGATTTAAATAAAAATCTTTGCTTAAGCACAGCTATGTCATGCTTTTCATTGTAATGTGTGTCCAGTGTGTCCTATGACTTAGGCTCAAATCTGCAAGAAATTTTAGACACAGGTAGCCTGGGGAGGCCACCGTTTTTTAGCCCATAGCATTTCTGATCCTGACTGTGAGCCATAGAACTCATAGTAGGCAAAAATGTCCTTATCTTGTTTAATTTTCCAGTTTATTTGATGCAGAGATGAGCGGAGGTAGAAGTTTTTGTAAGGTTTTTCTTTGTCACACTTTGCATGTTCCTTGTTGATAAGCACAAACAAACAAGAGGTGACCTTAGTATCACCATTAAAGGACCATGCAGGAGCGGTTCTACTCTGCACCTGAAAAAGGATGTCATGTGAGAATTCACCTTTCTTATTGCTACCGATTTGCTTTTTTTTTTTTTTTTTTTTTTTTGCAATTTAAAATGAAAGCATTGCAATTTTTTAATATAATTTTTTGTTGGATTTGAGTTTTAACACTAATCAATTTAAGTTACAATGGTACTTATTGGTGGTGGTGGGGCTTCTTGCTGCTTAAACAGCAGATAAACCTCATTTAACTGAATCACTTCTTTCCATCTTTAAAGAGACTACCTCCTATGAATGTGCAGATTTATAGACCGCCTAATGTCTGGAGAAATTTAGCTTCCAAATATGCTAGAAAAGAATAAGCCTGATTAAAAGAAGACCATAGAAATTTCAAAGATGATCTAAGGACATTTTCAGTTGTTAGGGTATCAGTTCTATTTCTGTTTTTCAAGTGTAAAGCAAGATATTGAGAGGGATAGGCTCTTATCTTGTGTTACATATCACCTTTTGTTTCTTTAACATTAGGTGTTGAAGCTTATGACAGTCACCCCTAGCTCTAACACAAGAGCTTTCCTTTCACAAGCACAAATCTTCCTTTTAGTGTAATCCTCCAGGAAATTCTTGAGACAAAAATATGTTTTGAGATATTTGCTCACAGTGTTACCCTATACAGATAACTGCTTGGAAATAATGGTCCTCTTTCTTTAGCACTATCTCCTGTAAAGTCTAGGTGTCCTTAGCCAAAGACCAGAAATATCAGGAGGGCATCTTCCGTCGGATCGTGTCTAACATCCTCTGCTGCATGGAAAGCTGTGTTTGCTCTAAGCTCCTCACCGTGTGCTATGGTCGACTCAAAAGGTTAATGTCGAGTGGTGACATCCTTTTGCTCAGGAGTTGTAAAAGATACTGTTCTTGTTTTTTTTTTTTTTTTTTAGATGTATGTTTTCCTACTGTGTCCTAGAACACCCTTAAAAGTCTTCTTACATTACCAAGCAGATCTGACATTGTTTGGGCTTTTCCTAAGGCAAGTCTCATTGTGATGGAGCAGTGATAAATATTCATCTTAGCTATTTTCTGCCTTTTCTTTCCTCATTCCCACTTCATCTTATTTTATCTAGCTGTGGATCTCTGCTACGCTCACATCCTCTTCCACTTTCTGTTTTTTATTATCTTTATCTTTTGTCATGGAAACATGGAAAATATTTATGCCATGTGGTCGCACGAAGTCTATGCACCTCATTCTGAAATGAAGGAGTTGCTACTGTATGTCATTGCCTAGACAGCAAATCTACAGAGGTCAACAAACATTATCTTGAAGCTGAGCAGCGTCAGGAAGGAGGAGCAAGGCAGGCAGTTGCTCATGTCTAAACTACTATTCAGTGCTCTGAAGTGTGTTTCACTCTTGATTTCAGTCTCCACTGGAGAAGTTCTTCTCTCTAGAGCATTTAAGCAAATCCACTGACTTTTCTGCGCTGACATCTTGGCTGTTTCTTGGAGCCATGGATTTGGTGGCAGGGGGCTCAATTTTTGCTTTCTCCCTATCTAGATGTGACGTGAGTCACCGAGCTAGTAGTCGTCTCTGAGTATCTGAGACCTACTGCTGTTGTTAATATTTGCACCACTTGTTTTTGGGATCATCTTTATGTGTAAGACAGAAATTTAGTGACGAGCAGTCCCCTTCCTTTTATGAGCAGATGTCTACAGTGGAGAAGCTGGATGTTGCAAACTGTACTGTGATGGAACCGTGTAAGTGGAGATGTCTATAAAGTCATCTCAGCTTTGGGTGTGCAGGCATTGCAGTTCTCCGAGCTGAAACCTCAGCCTGACTGGAACCCGGGCGGGCCTTGTCCAGACACTAATGTGGATGGATCCTGTTGTTATGTGTTTCTGTCTGGGTATCAAGGAGGAGTTGTTTAGATGCAGCTTAGTCTATTTGAAGCAGGGCTACATAGACCATGGTTTTGGGAGGTATTACTGGAAAATGCTCCCAGGTCTCTCTGATTCTTTTGAAACTGAGGACCTTCTTTTGAAATTCTTAACCAACTGCTTCCTAGAAAGAAATATTAAATATTAAGCTCTCAGTTTGCTTCAGCCACGATGACAAACAGCCTTGGGGAAAGGGTGAGGAAGCCGGGGAACCTCGTTTTGCCACTTCTTTAGCTCTCCCAGATCTCAGTGTGTTAAAGCAGGGAGATGGCTACTGCTCACTAGCTGTGACTACCGTAAGAGTTCTCAGATATGGGTATCTACTGGAGTGATTTTTTTGAAGAAAACACTGACCTGAGAAATGCTTCCATACAGTTACACCATGGAGCAAACCAGTCTAGCAGACTGATTTCAAACAGTGTAAGGATATTTTACTACAAAATTCACATTCCAAGCTACTGTGGCATGCAGTTGCTACTTTCAAAAATATTTTGTGTGAGTGGACTAATTTGTGCATCTTCGAAGCATTGGCCCTTTTTGCTGTCAGTGTGTATTTTGAAATTGTGAGAAAAGAGGATATACAGTATCTACAATTTGTTTGAAAGAAACTGCAAACTGCACCTCTTAACTGAGAGGGGTTTTGTTCCTATCTACCAGTATCCTCGTGAGTGCACGAGGGATTTGAAAAGGTGCCCCTGCTATGTGACTGTGTCTTATTTGCTTTTGCTACCTCTCTAGAAGGACTTCTTATTTTATTCTTTGTAATGAGCTCCACCAGAGAGGTTTAGTGTTTCTCTTCATTTTCAGCCTTTTAAATGATAATGCAGGATTCGTGCTATCACATCAGCAGAAGCTGCTGTAGATTGATGGGACCCCATCAGCCACCCTGCCCACTCAATATTATAAAGATTTGTGTCGTCAGTGGTCATGACGTTGAGTAGGAAGTTGCCCATTTATGGATACTAGAGCAAATGATATCATCACAATAGGTGGCTCCTGTCTAAATAGGATCATTTGTGAAATGAGATTACAGGCATTTATCTAGGAAACAGGAGACAGAGGCACCTGCTTTATGTAATTGATATCCTAGGGAATTATTGTGTACAGTAATCAAGAAAAATCTTCATTTCTAATTCTATTATGTGGGAAAAAAACCTTTTTTTTCCTGCCTGCACAAAACAAACCCCACTTCCACATGGAATAAGCTCCAGACCGTGTTTTCTATTATGCTTGAATATATGGGACATGCATTGCAATCCTATGCTTGCCACACTGCTGCAGTATACTTGTTTTGCAGAGCTCTGTAGCAGGCTAGTCAAAGCTGTGACTAACCAGATCCTTGGATACATACTCTAATCTCTGGTCTTTATTTTTGCAATGAATTTGATTTGTTCATTGATTGTATGTTTTTCTGATTTGTGAGAAGCTTCATGCTCTGTATTTGGATGCTGACTGCAATACAACAATAGTCTTTAATACGGTAAGTCAAAGATGACTCATTTCTTACTCTCATGCCTTCAATTTATACTTTCTACAGCACCATATAACCAGGTAGAAAATTATGTGTTAATTAAGCTTAAAGTAGTTAATTTTCAACAGATGCTCTTCTCTTCCCTCCCCCCAGTACTTTGCACCATGATTTTTTCCTCCCCGTGAAAGCAATAGGTTCAAACTGTCTTTAAGTAAAATGCTTTTGCTCTGTTATTTTTAATAATATTGCCAGGATTTTGCCATATGCTTTAATTTCAACAATAGAAAGGAAAATAGACTGTACATGCAAAATTGCAACTTCACATGTGATACTAAAATAGGATAAGTTCAGTTCAATATTACTGTTTATTACAGTGAACACATTTTGAAAGGCAGGGATCTTTTTAGGATTAACACTCTGGATAAAGTAGAAGGGCTTCAGTTTTCATTTGAGGATGAGCATGGTCAGGTACCTACAATTACAAGAGCCCTTATTTTACGTGAAAGCAGTGGCGAGAAAATGTCTTACAGAAAGACAGTTTTCTTTGTAATGCAGCGTGCAGAAGAAGATTCGGTAGTATCTCTTACTGACTGCACTAAAGGAAATAAAAGAAGAAAAAAGAATTATTAGGTGCACAGTGGTAGCTTTGCATTGCAGACGCATTGCAAATAAAAATGCTATCAAATAAAAATGTTATTTAAAAAGCTTTTAAAACAGTGCTGTCATCACACTACAAATAAGCCCTTTTTCAAATAGCTAACTTTTTAATTGTACACTAAGGGTTAAGATTTGCTCTAAGAATTTTTTAAAGAAATGTACAGTTAAGCAGAGGTCTGGAGGATCACTGGGTTACTAGGTCTCCTTTAGTAAGATTCATTCAGTCCTGGCTTTAGAACTGGGCAACTTTATAGCAAGAGAACAGGGACTGAAAGGTTTGGATTTGGGAAGTATCTTCTCTCCCTCTCTTCCCTCTCCTTTCTGTCCCCCATGTCTGAAACTTTTCAATGGTCATTTTTATTTTCATAAGTACCAGTCCTTCCAATTACGATATGCCTATCTCTCCCCCCACAAACAAATAAACAAGCTGTTTTTGCCAGTATAAGCTGTTTCTAGGGATTGAGTGAAATAATAGCTAACTTTTAAAAACTTTATTCAGGAAAAGAGCCAAAAAGAGAGAGAGAAAAAAAGTGAGGTCTGTATGAAATAAGAACAAAGATACAGGCTGGTTGGCATCTATTAGCAAGTTTTAATTACTGTAGCTTTTTCACTTCTATTAAGAAATTTTGGGGCTTGATTTCTTTATTACCAATGTCATTATGTTGCAGCCATGCATTGCTATCAGCTCTTGCATTTGCTCATAAGTTGTTCACGGATCCATATCTGTCATGTTTTCTTGTCGTTTGCGACAGCCCACGTCCTCTTTATTTAGCAACAAGTGATCAACCTGATCACTAAGTGCCCGCTGCAGTACATCTCAAAATGCATGCTTTGAAGTATAGAAGCAATTAAATAATATTTACTAGGCTTATAAAATCTACATGTTTAGCAAAGTTTGTGGCTGGAGGCATCCTGTTCTGAATTAAACATGCTATTTTAAAACGCTAGAGGCAAGAGACGGTAACTCAGCTCATGAGTGTATTAGCAGTAGCATGCCACCAGGCACTATCCTTTGCTTTTGCAAATAACCCACAGAATAATGGCTATTTTCATCTAAAAATTGCATAACTAGGTCTGCTTTACATGCTTTATGGAAATTATTTCACTGTAAGTGCCTCTTAAAGTGATCTAGAAAAATTAAGACGTTTGCATGGATTTCATTTATGCATGTTAAGCAAAAGCTGTAGGAAAGCGGCACATGCTGAATGTAGAGGCCAAATTACATGCTCTATAATTCAGTCATGCAACCGTTATGTAGCTTAGCTGATCAAATTTTAAATAGCAAGAGGTTTACAGCACGCGTCTTCTAGAGAATCAGTGATCAAATGACAGTGTAGTCATTGCTTGTCATAGTCCACCTACAATTTAATTTTTTTTTCAAAAATGTTATTAATACTTGTCTCACAATTTTCCCTCTGCCTTATAATTTTTCATTGAAGGTAAGCAAATTTTACAGAAGGTTTTTAAAAATAATAAAATAATTTGCAAATAAGAAAGAAAACATAATTATAGTAATAATTATAGTAATAATTATGTTGAAAGACATATAAATAAAACCATCCCATCTGTTATTTTTAAAACAGTGCCTACAATTATTTATTGAATTTAACAAATATAGAGAAGGAGGAATGGCCATTGCAGAGCACACAATGTTCCACTTCTGCTTTATCTAATGAGTTTTTAAAATGTATGTCCGGGAGTCACACAACCATGTTATATAGATTACATCATACCAGTCATGCTCCATAAATTTTCCTTAATTATATTATTTGTAACAGTCTTATATTACCAATAGGATAGAAATCTTAACCATATTTTTCTGAAAATTTTATCTTTATTCTTGAAGTTTACTTTCTTAAACACTTAAGATTATGGTCGATTATGCTCTTAATTTGATCATGGCAATAAGTTTATTTAGTTTATATTTAGATTCTATATTCAGAGAGATGTCCAGGTTATTAAGGAGAAAAAAGCAGGGGCCACATTTCTGTGTTTTCTAGTTGCCCTCAGGAGTAAAATCCTGATTTGTGAGTAGTAAGGAAAATCAGGTGGCTTTTTGCACTCAGTTTTAAAGGAAGTTCTGTTCACAGATAAGAGTTTAGTGTGGCGAAGGGTCTACCAGCTTTATTTGCTCTGAAAAACACAGGCAATACTTTTTTTTTTTCCTCTCTTTTTTTTCCTTATGCACTTCAAAATGCTGCCCAAGGTCAGTGCGAAGGGGTGGAGTATGTACAAGCCCAGACATCCTCGACTAGAAAGCCCATGGCTACGTCAAATTGGATCACTTTTAGTTTCCCATTGTGTAGTATCCAGTATTCCTACCTGCATCAATGAAAGATTTGCATTCAGTGGTCCAGTATGAATTATATCTGTTATATAATTTAATTGTCTTTGACAGATACACTTGCAAAATTGATATTAAAGCCTGAAAATCATACAGGACAGTGTGAATGCCAGCAAAATATTCAGAAAGCAGCGAAGTAATTCTGCTTAGCAAGCCATTAGTTCCTCGTACCAGTACATTACCCAGGTACAAATAGGGTAACACGTCGCTTACTGCCAGACAACTCAGCAGAGCATTTAGTGATATGTGGGGAAAGGCACGTAATAGTTCCTATATTCCTTTTGCTGAAGGAAAGTGAAACTGCATCGTAGTCACCGTTAACATCTTCAAGGATACAGTTTGCAATTAATAACTACAGTGTTTACGGTACCAATAATTACTTGCTGGATCAAAGTCCAAAGGATTTAAAGGTGACCATTGCTCATCAAAACACCAAAATCAGAAAACCACTTAGGCATCCTGCCTTTTCATGCAATCTCTTTGTTATTAGATTCAAGGTTTAGATGATCTGTATGGCAAGGTGTTGTGAACGCAGTTACGTTTTGTCTGTCCTCCCAGCCCTTGCCACTCTACTTGTCTCATGATACGAGAGCACCAATGTCCTTTATAAATGCGGGTTCGTGTTCTAGGTGGCCCGCCATCGTCACACCCTTGGTGTCTAGCGCTCGAGCACGCTTGAAGAGCCGGGGCCCCCCCGGCCGGGCTGCGTCTCCGCACAGGGACAGGGGAGCCGCGCGCAAGGCGGCGGCGCGGACAAGGCCGCGCTGGAGGCCAGGCCTCCGCCCGGCGCCCATGGCGCCATCAGACGCTCACAGGAGGGTTTCTGCAGAAACCCCCTTTTGCTGCAGGGCTCTCCCTTCAGAGCCCTGGTCCTGGCTACCTGCAGGGGCTGAGCGGCCAGGCTGTTCCATCCCTTCTCTGGAGGTGGCTCTCAAATCCCAGTCTCTTCCGTGCATTCTTTGCCCTATAAATTTTGTCGATATCTCTTTAAATGGGATATTGTCATCTTGACAATCATTTCCTCATCTGATTTGTTTTCCTTCCATCCGCCCAACTGCTGGTAGAAGTAATAGCCAAGAACTAGGAGAAATTAAAGGCATATTTTTTCTGTTTACTCGGTGTGTTTGACAGCATTTTGTATCTATTCAGTCTTGCTGTTTCCTCAGTGCAATCATTTGGCTTCCTCCCATTTGTGCAGGCTTAGGAGCAGCTGAAGGGAGAAAACATCCTAAACCAAGAGAAATAATACTGTAATATTGTAAAGATCGGCAGGCAAAGTAGCTGAATCTCATAGAGGTTCTCATTTTTATTGATTATATGGAGTCCGGGGCATTTTTCATATAAACATATAATCTATATACATTTTGATAGACTTAATGAAAGATAAGTTATACCTTGGAGTTAAACAATTAATTTCTGTTATTGCTCTGAACTGCCTTTTAAGCATCTATTTCCCCTCTAGACTTCCTTTTTGCTCTTTCAATGGCTTAATGAAGAGGAGTGAAGCTTTGATGTATTTTTGTTACCAGTGATGTGTTGGTGTAAATGCCTGGTGGCCTCTTTAACTTAATTTGTGGCACTATTTCAGTGTTGCTTTAGCGAATCCATTTGAAGAGGTTTTCCTCCTGCCCACAGCTCCTTCTTCTTTCCTGGTCGCCACCAGAATTGCCCGCAGTTACACTGAGGTGGCTGTTTCTGTGACCACACTCTAAACCACAGCTTTGAAGAGATTTGTTTTATAAAAGCACATGCAGGCATGCTTAATGGGCCTTCTTTTATTTTATTTATTTTTTGCATAGATCCATTTTCTCTTGACTGTCCTGCTTCACAGTTCCATTTTAAAGTATGTCAGATAACTTGTTCAGTAGCACAAATTGGGGTCCTCAAGGTTGTTTGTTAAAGGAAAAGAGCTATAATCAGAAACAAGGTGAAGTAAGAGCCCATTAAATCAGAACTACAGACAAAGAAATAGTAAAAAGCTTGTAAGTTTGTCAAATCTAAACACAGGATTCCTAAAATAGTTAGAATGAATAACCTCTTATGGGTAGGAAGCATCTACAAGGTTTTTGCAAACAGGTTTGATCCAGTGTTTCTCTTTAATGTTACTCCTGGGCAGGATGTCTATGTTGCAGTTATAGTTTACATTTTAGCAGCACCTATCATTCAACTTAAGGATCAAGACTTCTAGAACTAAGCTTCTAACTTCTAGAACCGTGTGAGTAAGACCTTGATTTCATAGTAGCAAGCAACAGTGATCCCCTGTTCCTTCAGGTTTACAGGGCAGATAACAAAAGGGAATCAGTAGGTTGAGGAGAGACCAAGCCAGGTTTAGGATGGTGAGCTAACTACACAGGCAAGCCTACCTAAATACAAAGATTTTTAAAATAAATATATGGAGGGGCAGTAGAATGCCATGAAATACTTCTCAGTGATCGTATCCATCAATGTGCAGTCCTTTGGGGTGTTTTGTGTCTTATAACGTTTGCCTTATAAAAGAGAGCACTAGTTGCAAATATTTGGGTGCCCTGTGGATCAAAATGAATACGAACTTCCCCCTGACTTTAGTGATCTTTGACAGACTCAGTGGCAAAAGCAAAGTGCATTTTAACACAGCAAACTGCCCTTCACCGAACTGTGGTGTCACCTCAGCCTCTTCTCTTCAGCTTCTGGATTCCCAGGGAGGGCAGAGCTGTCCAGCGCTGACAGGCTGGCATTACGCCCCTCCGTGTCCAATTTCACCTTGGGTTCCAGGGACACATCTGTGTTTCAACAAGCAAGAACAGATACGTATTTATTGTAATATATTCTTGAGGCTCTCTTCTAATTTCTCCTGTCCTCCTGGGATCTCCTGTCTTCTGCGTTAGAGACTGCGTGTGCTCTGCCATGAACGGCAAACTGGCGCCAGCGCTCTATGATGGGCCTCAATTTGGGGCCTAATTGTTTTAAATCGAGGCATGCAATTCCTCAGGTAATTCCTTCGAGTGGTGCCTAAATTTTAAATAACTAAATGAGGAAAAGATTAAATTTGGCCTAATAATTACTGTATAGTGATGGGATTCTAAACAAGACTGTTGACAAGTTAATTTTAAATTCCCACGCCTAATTTATACATCAATAATTAACAGCATCCCCAAAACTCTTCTCGGGGTTTCAAATTAACCGTTTCATAAATACTTCAATTTTCACTCTTGTAAGCCCCTGTGGGACCCACTGCATGATTCTTCAAAAGGTAACAAAATAGTCACATTGGCTTCTTTGCCACATTAATCCCTTTGATTCAGATATTTGTCTTTCACTTATGCTCATGCCATTGCCTGCCAGCAGATAACACAATTATGAATTATTACCTGGCTATTCGGGGGAAAATCAAGGATCTACACATTCTTCTTGATGAAAAGGAACAGTTTGTCAGGTACCATGGTGGAAGGTGGAGATATGACTATGCTGAAAGCATTTCTGGTTGTCAACAGGTCCCATAGTTTCTCTGCAAAATATTAATTATAATACTTCACCAGGTAGGACAAGGCTGACTTCTTTGAGTTAAATATGCAGGAGTTGCGCACTTAGTATATTTGGGAAGCACAACTGACATAAATTGATAGATAGCTACATCTGATGATGCCCATAAATGTTTCTGTATAGGCTGAGGAAGGTGAGATTAACCTCACAGAGGGGCATGCGTTTCCCTTGACTCTCTTCTCTCAGCTTGCTGGGAGGCCGTTTGAAGAAGCCACTGCATACAAAAATTAGTGAAGACACTCAGGGAGGTGGGCCTCCAATGGGCTCGCTTTCAAATCTCTTCTTCTACATTTTTTTTTGATTTCTTTGCATTCAAAACTAAAATTATAACACTAGTCAGGCAGGAATGGCCCTAAAGGTCTAATAACGCATCTGTATTTGCATCAGTTTCCAAAAATCAAGGCATGTGCAATTGCAGATAAAAGATACTGGCACTAGTGTGACTTGGTTAAGGACTACTGTAAGTACTTGAAAGTACAAGAGTTTTGAACGTGTTCTACTTTTATGAAGGCAACTCATTTAAGTTTTCAAGCACTCTGAAATGCAGTTAACCTTATTGATAGGTACAAAGAGTGTCCTACTGCTTTGGGCATGACAATGAAAGGAAAATTCTCCACAAATCTGCAAATAGCCTAGAGCCCTGGAAGTCACCTGAGTATTTAAAATTTTGAAGGTTTCAAAATAAATATTATTTTAATATTACAATTAGCAACCAGGTATCACAAAATTATATTTTGTTTTCCACTGCCAGTTGCATGAATACAGTACAAGCATTTCCCCACACATTTCCCAAGAGTGAAATAAAATATTTTTTACTTTCTTGATTTTTTTTTCCACTTGTGTGGACGTACAGCACAAATACTTGTAACTGTCTGTCTTCAAATGAGCTACTCGGAAAATAAAAGGGACTGCCCTTGAATTTCCGGGTATTTTGCCATTAAGAATCTGAATGGGCTTTGGTCAGATCAAAGTCCCATTGCAGGCTGTGGGTCTGCATAGCTCCACTCACATGGCTACAGCAGCTGCATCCCTGTTCCGAGGGAATTCAAACAAAGCTGATGTGCTGGTGATTTATACAGAGACTTTGAAGCTGTGAATAGCCCAAACCTTTTTTGGATATCAAATAACAGAGATTCTTCCAAACAAACCATTCTAATGTTTTCATGGTTAAATTTAAGTGGTCTTTTTCATCCAGCTGAATTGTGTCATGATCAGAACAGTAACAGTTGAGAAGAGCAGGATCCCGAGCTGCCAGTTCAGGCACAGAAGGGGACACTGTGATTACCTTTCTAGCAGCTGTTCTCTTCCAATGAAGGACATCCTTATGGAGAAGTGATGTAGAATGTGATCACAATAAAATAAAGAAGTCTCTTTATTTTAAAGAGAGGGGGAAAGGGAGATGGGGATTTACTGAAGCGTCTCTAAACCTACAAAATCATTCGATGTAGACATCTGACTGAGATTTCTATAGGCTACTTTCAAAATGATGTTTCCATGGTTTTGATTTATTTTTTGGCAAAAGTTTGTAAAATCATTTCAGTCAGATCATGGGGATATTTACTAATGGGCAAAATCTGAATGAAGTGAAAGTATTCCCATGTAAAAGTAACCGTAACCCTAAGCAAATAATTTTCATTCTTTCTGATGAACACAAAGGTATCTTAAGCTACAGTCTTGGCCCTTACTGGCACATACAGCATCTATTAAAAATCATATCCATGGCATTAGGAAATAAATTAAGATGCCAGGTTAGATAAAACATTAATGGAAATGATCATGAAAAGTTTTAAAATATATATCCCGAAAGTCACTTGCTTTCCCTCATATGGTTTATCCATGGAGGCATTAAAAAGGACCTGGACAAAGCAAAATTATAGCAATGTTATGTCAGCAAGAGACATTGTATAGCTTTCTTTTCCCTCTATTAAAACTAAAATAAAGCAAAAAAGTGGTGATGCAAAGTTAAATGAAGAAAAGAGCGTATCCTAGTATATTGCGTGAATGAAAGATATTGGGCAGATAGATGTATTGCAGTAATAAGACATGAGTAGTGTCTGCTGTGAGGGAGAAAACAAAGTAAGCTTTTTGCTCAGGAATGAGGCATAAACCTGAATTGAGAGTTGCAAAATCCTTGTTTTCATGGATGCATGTAGGTTGACATGGATGCAGGTAGATTTATAAGAAGATGCTTATATAACAAGTAAAAACTTATTGTAAAACTGGAGATCCAGTTTGGTGGAGAGGCTAGTGATGGTATTTTTAAGCAGCAGATTATCTTTTCAATTGCTAAGGCATTCATTTATATTATTCACAGTCTGCATCACTCTAGCTAAGGCCTAGGCTGAGATGCTGATTTGGTTTCCCTATGCATTAGCTTAGACTAGACTGCACATTCCCATCAGTGGCTCATTCCCACCTACTCTGCTCAGGGGTATTTTTATTTCATGTGCCACTGGTGTACTACAGGGGTTAAATATACCTATCCCCATACCAAAATTAGTTCTTCAGGCAGAATGCTGGGCTCCCTTTTCCTACCCTGCTGTCCAAAGCTTGTCAGATAATGTGGAACACTGGAAGGTTTCCACGTTTTTATTCTGCAGAAGGTAGATTTCTTTAGAATCTACTGTCAATGAAGAGTGGTGTTTTTTTCCACCGAGTTATTTAGCAATTTTATAAGATGTTGCTGTTATAAGAAGACAGATAAACATACATCTGTTAGCCTCTTCCATAATTCTGAGCTATTGTGAAAGCCTGTGCAATTGAAAAGTATTTTTGCACAGATGATTTAAAACAGTGCTTTTCTTTTAATTAACAAAATAGCTGAAGAGATGTAGTACTTAATATCCGGAGCAGTGCTAAATATAGCACTGCTATAGATTTTATATATTATATATGTGACAATTATGGTACTGAGCAGTAATTTAAAAAGCCTTAGATAATACAAATGGAGAAATACTGGTAATGACGTATAGGCAAACTGAATGGAAAATGCAGTATTACACACTCCTTTGTGCCATTGCATCTTCCCTTTCCTCATGAGAGGGAAACAGAATAGGACAGACCTGGATGGGAAATAAAACCATCATCTGAAATTCCAAAGGTGTCCCAAATTTCTTCTAATTAAAATGTAAACTGTTTCATTCTGATGTATTTGCACTAATTTTCACAAGTGCCACAGAAAATTTGCAGGTGAGAAAAGCTAGTTTTTAGTAAACTGAAATGTTTTATAACTACTTTAACTATTTTGATAAAATTCATCTGCAATTTCTGTGGTTTTTTTTTTTTTGTAAATCAAAAATTGATGGTGTGAATAAGCTACTTAAAAAGACATTTGAATATGAAGAATAATATATTTACAGAGGCAATAAGGCTCGTGTCTTTTTTTGTGTCCACCTCAGTGAGGTCCAGAAGAAACCCAGCACGCAGCAGAAAGCTGCACAAGCAGGTATCGAGGCAGCTAGTGTGGTTCCGTGCCCCAACCGCAGATCCCAGAGAGGGAATGAGAGTCATTCCTTCACAATGGAGAGTGGAGGAGCTCTGCTCTTCCCCAGGGAGTTTCTTCTGTGAGCATGGAAAAACATTTCCCCAGCAGGAAGCTGGCCCTGGTCTTTCCACGTGTGGCTCCACCAGGAGCTTCCCTTGGTGTAGAGCACCAGCCATCAGGAAAATTACAGAATTCCAAAAGAAAAGTTAGACACCATGGAAAGGATGCGTGTGGCATCCTAGCAGAATCCTGATGACAATACTGTAGGCAACATATGATTCATAATGCAGTTAAATTGTCTGAATATGTTGACACGGACTGTGCGCTGACCCATTTTAGCAGGTAGACAGACAGGCCGCCGAGAGAACCTCGAGGAACCACCGCTCCGCGCGTGGGGCATCGTTGCGCTGCGGTGCTGAAATGCAAGGTGCAAACACAAACTGAGTGGTGGCAGTTGTCAGTAAATGACTTTCCTAGGTGTTGTCTTGATTTGCCTATATAGCACTCGTTTGAATATTGTTACTGAACAGATAGTCACTATTTTATAGATTCTACTAAGAAATCTCAGTGGTTTTGCTGGCGATCTGCCACAAAGTTTCAATGGGATTGACCATTCTTAGTGGAACATTTTCTTGGAGTTTTTTCTGTATTCCTTTTCAGCAAGCAGAAGTCCAGTACTTACTACAGGGACAATACAGTAGTGAGAAATACAGGGGAATGAGATCTGCACTGTGGTTCAATGGTGGCAGGAGATCAGCAGGTTTTTTTTGGAGAACTGTGGTCCAGGCTAAAGTAAATTGTTGAAAACCTCTTCCTTGAGCAATTCACCACTGAATTCACCAGTGTGAAACAGCAGATTTGCAGCCAACCCGCTTGCTTATTTATTTATTTATATTTTATCTCATTCATCAGCTCTGACTCCAGTCCTGGTCAGAAACCTCAAGTTACCATGGACTGGCTTTAGTTCCTTTGACTTAAATTTATTCATTGAGCACGAATGTTGTGAAAGAAGAAGGAAAATGATAAGAAACCTCACTCCTAAAGGTAGATTAATAGCTTACACACAGACAATTAAACTGACAAGGAGACCCACATGGTGCAGGCTTATTCTTGCCAGAGTTTCACAAGCAGCCAGTTCCAGATTCTGAACAAAAAAGGTTGCACCAAGCTGTGTCAATCTGTCCGTGTCCAAGGCTCACTGTCTCTTGGACTCCCGGCTTTTCTTTAATATCAGGAGCGTTACTCAGGCAGAATTACTATGTAACATATTGTGCATGGCTGTGCCTTGCTCGGAGTGCCGGGGGCTAAATGCAGCTCTGGCAGGAAAATTAATGTCTCCCTTTTCCGCTTTATTTTATTTTAATTAAGGAAAGTAGTAAAGCTGTTCAAAGAGGCTTTCATTAAATATACAAAACACGAAATTCCAAACAAGCCCACTTATATTGCCAAAGTGGCAAAATACCTAGGAGGAATATTTCACTATTTGTGATGGATGGATTTAGGAATTTAGGAAGTACTTAGGAAGTGTATTGTAAATATATTTGTCTTACACCATCATCCTCCCTTCTAAACAAGTTTTACTGGTTGCTTGTGTTAGGAGAGCACGTGGATCTTAGGCTGTTGATCTAAACTCCCTGTGTGAGGCTCTTGAAATTTCTGCATCTCTAGGAAAAGACATATATGTAAGATATGTGTGTGTGCACCTGTGTGTTCACATATTTATAAATGGTGTGTATTGTGTATAAAACATATATATATAAAGTAATGTGATCCTGCTACGTAAATAGAATAAACTAATGTGTCTGCCTTAGTCTGCACCTGAACACCCCTCTGAAGTGGGAAAAGCTCATTATCCTTATTTTAAGAATTAAACAGAGACTCGGTAACTTCCCTCATGTCACCTAAGCAGCCTTTGGCAAAGCAAGGAATTAAACCCATTATTCACCAGTCTCGCGCTGCCGCCATAACCACTGACCTGGACGATGGGCGCACCACAGTTGTCCCTCCGCTTTTATAAAAGTTATTCAGAGTTTGATTTCTACATCTGCCAACTGCTTGTGACAAAATGGTAGTGAAGCAACGTTCAGACAAATTCTTAAAGCTGGTGTATATATAAAAGCAGATTCAGCACAAGGGGCAAGAACTTTTTTTGTTATAAATTGACCGTATAACAATTTTGCTAAAATGTTTCTGATATACATCCCTGAGAATTTTTCCTAAAGCAGTACATGACTTTATTGGCCTTGCTGGGACCATGATCAGCCTCGATATTAAGCTGGAACTGTTCTATCTTTTCTGTAAGTGAAAAAAACTTGTTTTATGCAATAGCTTAACACGTAACAGTAACACTTAATAGAGGAGATTTTGTCTGCCTGCAGTAACTTGCCAGAGAGTTTCTCCTTGCTATTGCTGTGGTGCTATTTTCGAGTCCTGCTTCCTTCTAAATTTTCAGGATTGAATAAATAATGCAGTTTCATCTAGGTCCTTAGAAAAGTTTTTCTGGTCATTTCTATGGGCCTTTTCCCAGTCTGCCTTTCTGCTGTAGTCTTGCCCTTTGCATGGTCTGGTTGCCTGGTCTCCCATTTCCCTGCCGTGAATGTTGAGTTGCTCTTGGATAAGATACTCTTCCCCTCTCTCCAAAAGGGTCTCGGTCACCTGGAGTGCCATGGAAGTGCAATCAGACAACCTTCCGCCCTGACATCCAGCTTAGCTGCATGCACAACGTGCATTACACTCATATTAAATAGAAAATAAAAGGTTTTCTCATTCATCGTAGGCACTTACTTTCTATTTTTATGCTGAAATGGTTGTTGAAGAAAGGATTGACCTTTCCACGTGTATCTGATGATGCGAGGCTAGGTGAGGAGGAAGGGAATGGGTCCCCAGGACAGCCCTCATGGTCAGTGTGTTTTCTCCAGTAACTGTGCTACAGCTTCATATATCCTGTGCTGACTCAAACTTCCTTTTCTACCTGGACCTTTAGTTCCTGCCTAGAAATACCGGATCTATGTGAATACGGAATTTGGCAGAAAAGAGGATAGGAGATTTTGCATATGCCTTGGATGCCACTTTGTCTTGAACTGAGATTCAGAGGTACTCCCTACAAAGTATGCCAACATAGTCCTAACATATGGGACTACATAACTTGCATCCTCTACATAGGCTGGAACGATTTAGGTTCAGCAATAGGGTTATACAGGAAGCTAGGGAATGTATGGGAGGGTGTTTGTGACTTGCCCAGCATGCAAACCATCTCCATACTTGCATGCAAGTGTGGCAGTACGAAACTTAGTCATTAACGGGAACGCAGTGTGCATTACTAATGTAAAAATCACATTGAAGTTCCATCAGTGCACAAGGCGAATATATGCTTTTGATGCAAGAAATCTGATGTCAAAGAAATCACCCATACACCGGGATAAAGTATTAGATTGTTTGGGTAGGCCCTTAGAAACTACCATGCATTAGTCAGTAAAAATAAGTGACAAACATGCTTCTCGGACAACAAAGACCTTGTTGGTAGACTATAGGTAATTTGCTCTTGAGATATGTCAGTACCGTTCCGTCTCATTTCATCTGGAATTGCAGAACTACAGGATCTTGATGTAGCCATCAGCAGCCATGTATCAGGTTTCTTGATGCACTCTTCCATTATGAATATAATTTGTTAGTGTCCCTTCAGTCTGACTTCTATTAATATAAATAGCATGACAAGTGGAAAAAGGTGATCACTTCCCCTTTTAATTGCCATGTTTGAAAAATGGGCAGGATACAGGAAAGGAGACTTTTGTATCCTTTCCTTGTTTCATGTCAATGTCTATGAGTAATCAGTAGGTATAAAGATGTTGCCACTGTGAAGGATGTGAAACTAAAATATTTGATATCATAGAGTTGTTTTCTCTTTTCCTTAGATGTAAAAAAAAGACATCAAAAGCAGAATTTAAGAGATTCCTAAAGCAAACAGCCTAATGTAAACTCCTTCGAAAAACCATGCTTTTGTTGGTTTCTCTTATTCCTTGAGTAAATTTTACTGTGTTAGAAATGGCCTTCACATCAGTAAGACTATGTGAGCAAGAAAGGCACATCCTGAGCAAACGCTGAAGGATGACAGCAGTAATTATCTAAAGCCCACTGAAGTCAATGGAAAGACTGACAGGCACCTTGCATTAGTACTCATAAGAGCAAAAATACATATCAGTGGTTTTTTTCATGCTTAGAAAGATTCAGCAATGTTAACTATTACTCATCTTTTGCACCTCTTCTAAAATAGTTTCCTCTTGCATGTGTACTTACCAATTTTAACCTTTTTTCTGGGATATATAGCTGGAAATAGACCCTGTGCAGGCAGCAGCATTTTTGTGATGCAGTCTGTGAAAGATCCAGGCCTGTAGGCAAGGAAGGTGCTTTCAGCTGTGCTGCACAGTCTGGAGAAGACGAAGAGCTGATACCTGCAGTGGCAACAAGGGTCTTATCAGACACACTTCTGTGCCTGCAAAACAGCAAGAATTTCTGCCTTTTCACAGATGTTAAAAAGAACAGCTGGGCATAACTGAGTCACTCTCATTCCCTTTTTTGTGTTTTGAATCAACTTTGGGAATTGACTGGAATATGCCATGATTTGTTAATTACAGGGATGTCTCTGATCTTAGATGCAACCCAATACTAGTCTTTTGAGAGCTGGAGGACTTTGCATTCCCTGGCAGAGCCATGAAGCCTGGATATTGTCAGTGAAAACCCAAACTGACACAGAAGATGGTGGTGTGCTTAGGCTCCAGTGTGTCCTCTGAAGATTTGTACTGACACTGCTGCTGGTACAGAATTAGGTTACATGTGACATGTACACCCTCCCACCCCCTAAAAAATAATTCTCTTTAACTTAAACCTTTTCTTTCCTTCCCACACACTGTTACCTCTTTCTAGAGCCCTTAACTGTCTTTTGCAGGTGGGAAGTCTCACAGTGTTCACGTCTTCCCTTCCTCTTCCCTTTGCCTTCCTCTTCCCAGACTAAGCTTCCTTAAAGCAGCTAGTTCTTGTGGACACATTAGACATTGCCATGGCATCGTGGCATGCAATAGCACAACGAAAAATCCTCATTATTCTGAAAACTCGCTTCTGATGGTGTCTGATGTGCTGTCTTGTAATCCACGCCTCAGAGAAGCTCCTAAAACTGCAGCAACCTCCAGTCAAGGGTTAGCAGTTGTTGCTGACTTTGGTTCATTTATGTAGCACACGTAAGGATGTATATACATCATCCATACATCAGGGTGATGAAGGCAGCATGACAGTCTCTCTGCTCTGTAGTGAAAAGGGAGCAGAAACTATTTCACAGAGAAACTGCTGGTAATTTCCCTGGGGCTCTGGCTCAGAGGAACAGAGCAGAGTCATCTCCATCCCGGAGGAGCTCCAGGGGCAAGAGGTATTTTTAGGAGGGGAAGCTGGAGGTGCAGAGGGACAGCGCAGGTGGGTCAGGTTCGGCTGTTAGACCGTCCCTGAGGCTGATCGGGGGAGAAAATCGGGGAGTTGTAACCTGACTCGTGAAGCCACCAGCTGGCTCAGGGTTCCTGGTTAGCTCCAAAGAAACCCTGTGCCTGGAGCTTAAGACCTTAAGCTTAAGGTCTGGCACTCTTGTTGCAGCAATGAGCCTCCTTTAATCCATCCTGTGAGTGGATGGAGCGTTTTACGAACAGTGACTGCAGCTGCACTCATTTCAAGTAGGAGGGATGCGGAGTGGGTTTGGGGAGAAGAGTCTTCTCAAAGCACTGCCTCCCTGCTGCCCCAGGGCAGCCTTTGCACAGGCCAAGGCAGGGCTCAGCATATAGGTCAACCCTCACACGAATACTTAAGCAGCGTGTTTAAACCTGGTGTGAAAACAGTACCAAGAATTAACAGCACTTTGAATAGGGCTTTCAATTATTCCTTGAGAGCCTACTTATATTTCTCTTTGGCATTGCACTTAGAAGCGTAGCCATGCATTTTCTATAGATTTTATGGATTAGAAAATCATGGGGTTAGCTAGTCCATAAATTAATATATCTGGGATGTATATTAAGTAACTCATCTAAAAAAATGGATGACTCCTCTATGGGAAATGAATAATTAATTTTGTTTTCTTGGTTAAAGAAAAAAAAATAAAGAAGAAGGAACAGCAGAAGAAAAAATCCCTCAGGTGCTTTTCTGTTTTCTGCTGAAGCTGAAATTTTTTAGTCCTCTGACAATGTCTTACACCCTCCAATATGTCTTGTTTCTATGGAGACACCAATGAACTGCAGCTTGCATTCTTCTGCATATCACAATACAAGGTTGCTTCAGAATTTTCCTCATGCTTCACTCTCTTCTCTTTTAATTAGAAGTTAATCAATAGGCTCCATGCTTGTCTCATGCACTCACAAACACATGCACATACGATCACGGTGAGTTACTGTGACCTGCCTATAAGCACGAGGTACACGCTCGTAGTTTGATTTTAGAGAACAGCACATTTTATCTTGGGGTTTATAGGACTATCATTCTAAACGCTGTTGGATAAAAGGATGGGAAGAAGGGAATCTTGTAGGCAGTCCACCGGATGGAGGGAGTATATGATACGCCGTGTTTTTAATAACAGCAAGGAAGAAAGGAGTTCTGGCATGGCTGGAAAATGCTGGGACCTTTGGGGTTTATTCCCTTAATATAACCTGGGTTATTTTTTGGCCCCATTGAACTATCTTAACTTCTGTGTGGCATTCCTCCCCCTGAATGGCTAATTACTGCATAGTATGATCTTCAGATTTAATTCTGCAAGCCATGTTGTTCCTTCCCTGTGTGCTCATGTCTCCTCTTAAATGTCTCTTTCGTGTCTCTTGACAGTGGAAGATAAACCCTTATGTGGCAAAATACAATGTGAAGGAAACTATTTGAATAGGTTTATTATTATTATTAAAAATGTGCTATGAAGCAAACAGTATTTTTAATTATGAAGAATCAGAGAGACTGAAATGGTGCCAAAGCAGAAGGTGTGTGCTACCAGTAGTGGGCCCTTTGAAGTCAATAACAAGCCTTGTATATCTGCAATACTACTGGGTGTTTCTTTCTACAGTTAATTACTATAGGCAAATTAGTGCCAGGCTTTGTCATTTCCATGAGATTTTTGATAGTGGTTCATATTACATTGAAATTAATTTCCAGAAAGAATTTGAAGTAGTATTTGCAGAGGCCTTGTAACTGATGTGTTATGTGTGTACCATAAATCACCTGATGACGGCAACAAGTTATGTCTAAGGCTTAGCTTATGTGCTCGTGTGCGGAGATGTAGGCTGCGCGCCTTCTTTTCTCGTTACTTTTCGTGTTGCACATCTGCCCGTCTCCTCCTGCTGTCTCTTATACTTGGTCGTAGACTCCTCTAGGCAAAGACTATATTTTTTGTCTTCTGCTTTTTCCCAGCTTCTTGTGGAATTCTAATGTAGGATTGCAGTTCTTTGATGCTACAGCAATCCAGCCAAAACTGCAGAGTTTTGATGGGTATACTACCGCCCAGTGTTTATAGCCAATATGTTTGTATATGTATGTGTATGAATATATGCACGCATATACACATGCACATACATATAAATGCATGTGTATGCCTTTGTTTTACCTTATTTTTTGTCAAACTAAAAAACAAAAATCAAGTTAAGCATTTTTAATATAAGATTTTGGAAAGCATGCTTTGTCTGAACTCTGTGAACATTTATTGCCCTCTCAGTTTATTTTAATTAGTCAATATTTCTGTTAGCATGCACAAAAAAACAAGGTTTAACCTCTAAATGCATCAAAGAACATTACTGCTTTCTCAAGGATAATAATTGCAGCTATGCGAGCTAGCACATAACAGTTAAATATATCCTTGCTTTTGACAGAAGCTAGTGCAGTTGGAACAGAGATGAACATAGCTTATTAAATATAGCTCTTATGAAGACTGCTCTGTAATTACTGTGATTTTTCTTTGTATCATTATGATCATAGGCTGATCTAAAACAATGAATCGTGCGCTTTTGAGAGGCCGAGAACTATTCAGCCATATGAAGCGCTCATAGCTAGAGCAACAGCCCTGTTTGTTAGGTTTCTTTGAGCAGCTTATGTAAATAGTACACTCTAAAGGTTAAATAGGTCCTTCCACTGAAGCTCCTTCTTTCACTGAGAAAAGTTAAAACTTAGAGGAGGTCCATGGAGGACCCAGAACACTTCATGCCATGAAATCACATTCATATTCATGAACAAATCTTTTGATACTCTTTTTTTATTATTATTTAATTGAGACTAGCTCCTATTTATAAAGAGGGATTTGCTGATTTTTTTGCATGTCTGGAAGTGTTTTCTGAGATCAAAACCTCCAAATGAAATGACCTATATATCCAAAATGTTACGAGCTTAAAAATGGCCACTCCTCCTTCACTATTGACTCTCATACTTTAACAGATCCAGAGTAGATCCAGGGTCCAGGGTCCTGGACTTGAGTATTTTCCATCTGCTAAAATCCCTGGGAGTCAAAACCATGGCTTTTGACACTGCATGGAGAGGCATAGCTAGGGTTTGTTCCAGCTGTTCTGATCATTTCCTATTTTTTTCCCCCCAGCCTGTGTTGCTGCTCCACACAGGGCAGGGGGATCAGGAAATGGGGGGAAAGTGGCACTTTTCAGCACACACATCTCCCATCGCTTTCAGCAGCAGTCGTGTTTGTGAAGCTTTCCCCTGTGCAGATCTGCTGGTAACTATTGCTTCAGAGGCCAACGTTTTGGCACTCGGAATCCCAACTGCTTGAGAACAGCCAGCGCTGAGGAGCGCTGATGGTCTCGGCTGGTCTGCAGCTCTTGGGAGGCGGCTGAGGTGCATCAGAAAGCGGCAGCAGAGACTTCTCATGTCCTAGGGACATCCAAGACCTGTGCAGGACAGGTTGTTATTCCGGCTGCGCCCGCCGGGCTGGCGGGGACAGGTCCAAGCACGCCAGGGATGAGGGCTGGGGACGCGGCCGCTTCCAGCTCCGCGTTGCCTTCCGTGCACCAATCCAGCTCTGTGCAAGGCCGGGAGCCTCGTTGCCTTGGCTACGTGCACTACCAGACTGATCTTCACTTTCCTCGTTGCTTTTATACAGCAGCTAATTTCTACCTAATCTATTTGCAGTCAGTCTGCTCAAGGGCCACCAGTAACTGTTAGGTAAAATAGGTCTTTTCCTTCACAGTATCTATTTGTTCTCAATATTTAATAGAGAAACCTCTCTCATACTTCACCTAGTTATGGCATAAATGTACTTGGAGCTGTTTGTGTCTGCTGCAACTTCATAGACATTCGCACTATGTGTGTCTGTTGTTTAAAAAAAAATCATCCTATTCTCCACTTAACCTTTTTTGTTAGTGTGCATCCTCCCAGTTTTTAAGCAACTTCAGTTGTTGTATCAATTGACTGGAATATTTGAAATCTGTAGAGTACAAAATAGCAAGTATGAAGAGATTAAATAGAAAGGAGAGCTGAATTAAATAGCAGTTTAAATCCCATTCTGAACCAAATCCAAAGTTTTCCATAGGTTTGGTTTAAGCAAGGACAGATACATAAATAAACACCATTTCTATGCAGAGTTTCCCAAACCGCTTTCTGGTAGTGCCACAATTAAACATCAGTCAATTCGACAAATAACAACTTATTGAAACCATTTAACAGGGGGAGATTTTGGCAAAAGGGCTTGTAGTCCTTGCTGCTGAAAACCTGGCCGATGACACTTTCTGGTTGTCCCATTTGGTGTGATAGTGATTGGTCTCCATTTCAGCCTTATTTAAGAGCTTCATTAATAGTATTAAAGAAAGAAAGTGAACAGCATGTTAATGAAGTCAGCAGATGATGTAAACAGCGGGAAACAGAAAATACAAGATACTTAGAGATTAGAAACATGAGCAAGAGGAGCAATGTATCATATTCAGATTGAGGAAAAAGATAAGCTAATGAATCTGGAATAAATTAGTTCAGAAATGACTTTACATAGCTAATACACATTAAGTGTATAGAAATATTCACATACAGTTACACATAAACAGTCTTTTTCTTGTCGAGAAAGGACCAGTTCAGTGAAATACCAAAGGGTCAATACTGTCTTTGGAAGCATATGTAGATAGATTGTGTAGAAGAATAGACAAGTTATTGCTGAGTTATGCATATATAGGTCAGTTGTATAGAGCAATTTGCTGTTGTTCAAGCAATAGCAAATCAAAAGCAGTGGATAAGGGGTCAAGGCTTATTTTCAGTATTGCCACCAGAATTTGGTAACATTTCAGGGGAGTGTTCTGTATTAAGTGAAACAACCATACCATATTATTTCAAGAAGTAAAAAATAAATACAGTGAAATTGTAAAACACAAGCTAGTGTCAGTAAGTGGAAACCTAAAATAGACTATAGACTGCAATTCACTAGCACCTGGAAAAGCTGAGTCCCTTCAACACCCCTCAGTGTGAGCATGGATTGAAGACCCCCAGTGTGCCCTATTGTCCCAAAACATAGCACAGAGTCCCCAGATTGGTAGATCCAGGCTGTTCTCTTTCTTTCCTGCTTTTTTTTTTTTAACTTTTAAAACAATATTCAAGTATAGAAGAGACTTCCCAAAAGCTCCATTCATCAAGCCCAGTCCCACACAAGCTTTAAAATACTTCCCCTTGCTCGGCATGGTGACATGCACACTGCAGGCAGACTGACAACTGCCTCCTCCGGTTAGAGCACGTAATCATCAGAACCCTTTTAAGCTCATTGAAAATGTGACTAACTCGAGTCTCAGCTCATACACTGTCAAATCCCACTTGGTGAGTCTTGTTCCTGTTCCAGCTGGAGGTGGGCCCACACTGGAATTTGGGAATCTGGTTTTCATGTTCCAAACCTGAACAAAGAGACTCAGACTTGTTTCTAGCTTTAGTGTCCTAAACTGTGGTCTGTAAGTAAAAGACTGAAATGCTAGTTGTCTGGGAAATATAAATGAGTGATGACTTTAAGAGAGATGCTGTGGCTACTCAATGCAGTAGCTTCAAGCTTTTTGGTGCTGTTCCCAGAAATGCTTCAACCATGGTGAGAAGCTCAATTCTCTAATTAAAAAAAAAAATTGTATCAAATATTTTTCAGCTTTACACTCTCAAATTAAAGCTTAAAAACCTCCAAGGAAGGAAAGGAGGCCAGATTGGAGGGGGAGGAGGTGAGAGGAAGGAAGCGGGTGGAGAAAACCACTATATTCCCAAGATGCAAGGAAAGTTGAAAAGTAGAAGAAAAAATATATTAAATCAGTGTAAACTAAGAGGTAAGTTTAAGGCTTTTTTTTTTTTTTTTTTACATTGAATGTATGTTTTGTTGGGGTATTTTTAGCAGTAAAATGCTGTGTGCTTTAAAAACATTTATAATACATTGAAGTGAGGTGATTGCTTTTTCTTCATTTTGCCTGCTATAAACTTGATCTATTTTTTTTATTAAGATCTATCAAAGGATGTGTTATGCTGGGATTTTGCTACGTTTCTGCTGTTGCTGGTTGGGACCCTCTGTTTCCTCACGAATGACCTACATGAAGGGAAGCAACATCCCATGGCAGCAGGCAGGGTGCTTAGCTGTGGAGCTCAGCTGCGCCAGTTAATTGTTCATGGAGATGTAATGGGCATCGTGCTCCTGCTTATGTGCATTGCTGTAATCCAGTCGTGTGCTGTGAGAGCTTGGGAAAAGGGCCTCAAGCATCAATAGATTTGGGTGGAGTTGGGCTGAGGGTTGACCTGTTCTCATAAGTTCAGGTCAGATGGTGACTTTTATGTAAATATATTGTTTACTAGTGGTGGAGGTGCTGCTGCTCCTTGGGATGCTGCCTATACAGGAGCCGTATAAGTTTTGATCAGAGACCACATGCCAGCAACTGAATAGTAAAGTCTGGTGCACTTAAAAGCTCATTTATTACTAGGATGTTTGTTGCTATACTGCCAAGAGCCTGCCAAAGAAGCAACTGAATAAAAATATTGCTGATTAACTGTGCTTGTGTTGTAGCACCATGAGATATCAAAGACTTGGTCAGAAATGAGTTTAGAAAGGAAGGGAGCCGAAATCTGGAAGAAGTAGGTACAGGTGTTATGCATTTCTGCACAGCTCTATCAGACAGCTGCATGGAGTGGGCAGGGAGAGAAATTCTTGCAGCTTAAGTACCTGCCTGCTGCATTTAAATTACACTGGGTTATCTGAAGCATTTTCCTCTCTCAGGCTTGGGAGTTGGGCAGGATGAGTGGATGACATGGAGAGGCTGGAGGGCTCAGCAGTCGTAAGTGACGGGGCTGGAGAGTCGCTGGAAGTGCTGCCTCCTTCCCCTCTGATGCTGCTCCAGCTTCGGATGTGTTGGAGTCTCCTTGGTCTGGAGGTCACCCTGTGTTTAAAAGGCCCTGATGTCTCACTTGGTCATGAATTTAACCATTCTGGTTATGTTATTGGTCTCATAAATATGTTATGGAAATGGGTTCCGCAAATTAATTGCATTGCCTTTGCTTTAAACCTGCTGTTTGAGGTTTTTATTGGTTGCCTCAAGTACTTTTATTGTAAAAAGTGAATATTATTTCTACAAAGATGCTTATAAATGCCACCTTCAGATGTCTAGATATATACTGAAAAGCTGTGATCTGTTTAGATTCCCCTCTGCTACATATATCTGATCACCTTTATTGTCTCTGTACATTTCCTAGTTCTGCTATATTTTTTTCAGTGTTTCTGATGAAAATGTTAACGGTTTGCTGCCTTCTGAAGAGATGTGTCTCCCCTATCTCTCCTTCCTTGTGCTCACCATTTAGCCTTCCTTAACTTTTCTAAATATTTTTTTCAGAGTTGTACTGGATGCTTAAATATTTCTACAGATAGGAGTTACATAAAACTATGCATGGCAGCTGTGCACTTCAAGATGAATATATTATGGATGAAGAGCTTGAATTCCACATTATTTGTACTATTTTTATTCAGGCACATCCTGAGAAGTTAGTATCAAATGGCCTAATTCTGTTCCAACTCAAGCCAGAACCAGTGAACTAGACCAGAAATTCCTGGTTTCAGTGGTGTCAGGATTGGTCCCACCTGCTAGCAAACGGAGCTCGACACCATTTGTAGAATCGTCTGATTTGCCCATATTGCACAATAAGGATGGTGCATTTTAACGAGTACAAGCTCTAATCTTATGCCAGAAAGGAAACTTAAGGCAGAGGAAAGGCAGTTGTTTAGAGGATGGGATAGTAGGGTTGAAGAAAGGCTTGAAGATGGAGATGGAGGAGCAAAAGGTGGTGAAAGGAACAGGCTGGGAGGGTAGGCTGCCAGCATAGCCCACAGATCAGCAACGGGGTCAGGAAGAAGCAGAGGGGGGCCATGGTGCCAACACGTAACCAAATGTGTCTTCAGCCTTAGACACCCTTGGCATCCCAAGGCACATCTGGAATTGTTGGGACTAAAGCAAAAGAGGCTAAGGACAAACTAGACATCTAGTTCCTTTATCTGTCTTTATTTTCTTCTGTATAGATTAATGGAAAGCATTTTTTAAAACATGATCTATATCTGAAAGAATCTTAGATAAATAATTGATATGGTAATTTCATCAAAACTCCATCACTCTACAAAATTATCCAACCAAGAAATCAACCATATGGATGTTTTTTCCAGTACCTGGCATCTGTACTTTCTTGTTTTCTCTTTTCTGAGTAAGTTTTGAACAGTAAATGAGTTCTTTTTAGGTTGATACAGTTCAAATGGGACCAGAAGAAGAAACATATTTAAAAGAGGTTCTGTATGGAAAGTTGTTTGCTTTGAGATTTTTCTTTAAGTAAGATACCTTTTTTTGTCATTGAAAATTCAATAAAATAGAGCTAGGAGCTTTGGTAATCTCAACAGGCAAGATCCAAGTTGCTGAAAATTTTATAAAATATCTGGGAAATCGGAAGCAGCTCATGCAACTTAATGTATTGGTATTAATTTACCAGAGGTGTTGCATCAGCTTCACTTCCCAAGGGACATGAGATATAGAGTGCCATGAGGAAATCCAGGCTGGCTCTAATAAAGCTATGCATGGTAACTCTTCAGGAAGAAAACTGGACTCTAATTGCTTGTTTTATAATTTAACAGAACATACAAACAGAGTGAATCTAGCCAACTGCTAAAAAACTAGAGTTGCAAACAAGAAATACACTCTTTTATCAGGTGTCACTGTAAGCCTTGCTGTCCTGACTGCTCTGATTCCCCTCTGAAGCCAGGCAATACTTCTCGGCCTGACACGGGGCAAGTCTTAGTACATTTCTGCTACTATTTACTGCAGTGTTCACCCAACTGCAGTTGGATTATACTGAATGGGAAAAATATAGATATAAGGACCCTTTGATGTTACTTTTACCAATAATTCTACTGGTAACTGGCAATATTAGAGAGGCTTCTTCTCTGTTTAGTATATTCTTTTCCCAAATTTTGCCCCCTTCCCCTCTCCCATGTGGAACCTGTAGCACACTTGAACACTTTTAGTATGTGTGACCTATCCTATGCATTAAGCATCCCCAGATGCCTACCTTTTTGAAACTTTACTAGGTGTCTTCCACTGGACTTACCTAAGAGGACAAGGCAGAAGAGCTCTGAAGGTGAATGCTTCATAGTTGGTAACATATCATCCTAGATAGAAAGGTTTAAATGCTGAGCAGACTAGAGAAAGCAAAATGTCATTTCTTGCTGTCTTCTTCCTTTTGAGATGCTCCAGCCAAGAGAAGGAAAGATCTTTTCTCCACAACCACATATATCTCTGTAGAGGATTCTTCCCTCCCTTCCCTCCTCTCCCTTCCCTTTCCCCGGTAGTCCCTTTCTTGGCAAGGACTCTGTGTAATGAAGCCACAGAGCTGGTGGAAGACCACAAAGGTCCTAGTAATAGATGTCTCAAGTTCATCTCATCATTGCTATGAATGCAGCTAGCAGTAAAAACAAGTTCCTTTAATACGTTAATTTTCTTTTTTTACAGACAGCATTTTAAAAATATTACTGTGTGATAAAGCGTATTAAAAATGGCCAGCCGTTACTAGATTGCTTTCCTGTCCTTGAACATTTATAGGCAATGTTCAGTAGGAGTTTTGCACCTGGCTTCTTGTGCTGGCAGTTTTAGGGCACACGTGTGCTGCCACCAGGCAAGAAGGTCCTGCTTTGCTCTCTGGTTAAAGGAACACTTTCCCTCCCACCCCCTCCAAGAGTGAAAATTTAGAGTAGAAAGAGAAGCAGGAAGTGAAAACTGTTCAGTATTTCTGAGAAGACTATTACTGATTCTTTCAGTAATAGCTTTCATGTACCCAAGAAGAGTTAAATATTTAGATTTTCAGTGCCTTCCAGGTTTTGAGGCCTGCACTATTATTTTAGGTGTGTAGCACACTATAACTTATATACGAATGATAAACATGTGTCTTGGATTTTGGATTTTGATTCCATGCCACAGTTTGCCCCAGAAAGTTGCCTTGCTAATGCAACAACAGCATCATGTCAAGCTGTAAAGAAAAGTAACCTGCCTCACATCTGGAGAGTTTCTTGAGCTCTCTTGAGCTCTATTATAGGAAAGAGATTTTCCCTGTAAGCAGAACGAAGCGGGAAGGAATGGATGGATCTGAAGGAAGCTGTGTTTCCTAATTCTTTTACAAAATCTGTGGCAGACTATTCATAGAAGGGATCTGCTCTTGGCTTGAGTCAGTGAAGCAATATTGGTTTCCTGGAATAAGGAAGGAACTGAGTTTCCAAATAGTTTGCTGCTTCTGCAGTTTGGCTTAAGCATACTACCTCCACATAGCCCAGCAGAAACCACAAACTATTGTGATGGAAAAACAACTTATCCATAGAATAGTATGATAATACTGAAATACCTTGCTGAACATGCAGTGACCTCTAAATTGTATGTGCAAAATGGGTTATTTCAAACATTGGCCAATTATCTCTCTCCAGAGAGATATTTAGCAAGAGAATATTTTTCAAAGAAACGAAGTGGACATAAGCTTACTATGTTTTTGCCACCTTTAGTTAGTGAAATTGCCTATACTGGAAAAGTGTTATTCCATGCCACAATTCGTCTCAGAAAGTTGCCTTGCTAAATGCAACAATAGCATCGACTTTTGTGTACTGTCAAGTGTAAGGTTCTCAGGCCAAAACTACCATACTGGCCCTCAGAGTTATGTCAAGGGTATCTATAGGTATCTACAGGATGTATAATATGAGAATAGATCTTTCTTATCTTGAAGTGGAATTTTCTATGTTTCAGTTTGTGTGTCTCATCCTGTTCATGGGATACTACTGAGAAGAGTCTTGTTCCATCATCTTTACACGCTGCCATTTATACACATTAATAAGATGTCCCTGAGCCTTCTCTTCTCCAGGCTAAGTAGTCCCAGTCCTCTCTACTTCTTCTATATGTTAGATGCTTCAGCCCCATCATCATCTTCGTGGTCCTTCACTGAACTTGTCCCAGTATGTCCATGTCTCTCTTGTACTGGAGAGCCCTGAACTGGATACAGCACTCCAGGTATGGCCTCACCAGAGCTGAGTAGAGAGGAAGGATCACCTCCCTCGACCTGCTGGCAATGGTCTTCCTAATGCAGCACAAGACACTGTTGACCTTCTGTGCTGAAAGACTGCATTGCTGGTTCCTGTTCAATCTATTGTCCACCAGGACCTCCAGGTCCTTTTCTGCCCAGATGCTTTGCAGCCAGTTGGCCCCCAGCCTGAGTTTAGTCCTCTCCAGCTGCAGGACTTTTAATTTCTTTTTTTCTTTTTTTTTTTTTTTAAACCTTAATGAGATTTGTGTTGGCCATTTCTCCAGCCTTTCTCCAGCCTCCATCTGAATGGTGCAGAGCCATCTGGTGCTGTGTACATACTTCCCAGAATCTACTGTTGTTGCATATTTGGTGGAGGATAGTTGCAAACAAATGAGAGGCAATTCCTGTTATAAACTCTTGTGTACTCCATCTGTAAAGAATTTTTTTGAGAAAATAAGTTAGCAGATAAAGTTAAGTGAAATCTCTCCAAGTGTTTTGGTGAGACTGTAGATTGTATTAATGAAAACATTTTTGTTTTGTTTTGTTTTCCTTCCGACACATCTATATTTAGTTGAAATCATAGGGCTGTTGAATCCTTCAGCATCCTGATGCCTGGTTAGCCAAGGCAAAGACTGATGTCTGCCAACCAGAGCTGATGATGAGTGAATTCAGGCTTGTACAGGATGCCTGCAGCAAGGAAGGCTAATGATAGAAAATCAAGACTAGTCATTTAAGGTGCTGGTTGGAAAGATGGAGAAAGAAAGGACACAGACCATTAATGACATCATGTCTTCATCAAGAGGGACAGATTGTATACCAAATTCAAATTTCAGTGCTAAGTGCTAAAACATACGAGACATTTTTGAGGGACAATTATTCATTTGTAAACTATAGAAAACTGCTTTGCTTATGATGTACAGGGAAGAGCATGTATATAAAATAAAGTGATCATTATTGTCTTCATTCAATTCTTTAGATGTGAAACAATAATTTTCTTATTAAAATGAGCAGAACAGAATAGGTAAAAAGTAAACATAAGCAAAAACTAGAGATTGGTGTTTTACTTCCCTTCAGTGTCTTTGCAAAGAGAGGTCAAATCCATCTTTTACTTTCAAAGTGTTCTTTAAACAAGTTCAATGGGTCCCAGTCCCTCAATTGAATTTGAGGTTGTTTTAAAACAAGTAAGTTGCCACACTGAAAATCACGTACTATGTAATTTTGGATTCTTTCAGGATAATTTAGGACCTGAATTCTCCCAGTAGCTTTGTAGAGTAGCAGCAGTTACATATATCACCATACTTCTGCCAACGTCGTATCTTGCTACAAGAGAACCGTCGTTTTCTGGAAGTCAGAGTGTCAAAGGGGGCCAGGCTCTAGGACGATACTCTGCAGCTGTATTTCACAACCCAGGAAGCCATCCGCATGATGATCCAGATGGGTATGGAGCAAAGTACGAAGGCAGCCCTACTGCATTATTTACTCAGTGTTGATTCTTATAAGTGCATGAAGATTTTTGACTTCTGGTACTCATTCATAATGTTTTGCTAGGATAATCTATATTCACATTTATTATTCTCCACAATAATCGTTTCTCCATTTATTATGGTAAAAGTAGCCAACCATTTTTGCCATTTTAATGCATAAGCTTAGGTCATTCTGTAGGACTGCAAAAAGGGCAGTGGATAAACACCCAGCATGGTTTTGTTATTTTTTTTTTTTCATTTCTGTTAGCGTTTTAGCAGCTATCCGTGTTCTCATCAGAGTAAGGCTGAGCAATACCTCACCAAGGTGGATGGCTGGAAGCCATTATATCATAAACAGGAGACAAATGATTTGATTGTTGTACTCTTGTATGGAACAGATTTTTTTTTTTTTTTTTTTTTTTCCTCTTTGAAGAATTAGACGTTCCTCTGTGGTCGCATAATGGGGTGAAAATAGAAAATAGCCTAGATTTATTCCAGGTACTTTGCTTAAGCTAAAAGCTAGTTTCTCTATCCCTGTGCTGTCAGTGGGAGGCTTAGGTCTCCCTCTCCCCAGTGGCTGTGGAGGAAAGGAAGATTTCCAGCTCCCATCTTAGGCAAGTGCTTAAGGTTGCGTGGAAAGAACTGAAATTGATAATTATTTTATCAGGAATAGTCATGTCACCATCTACTAGCTTAGCTTGTTGAACAGATAGGTGAGGTTGAGCTGTGCAATTTCAGCTACAGAATATCTGTTTATATGTTGTAATCCCACTGAATGTTAATGCTGTTGTGACTTTAGTTATACGTAAAGTTAGTATTCTGATCTGTTTAACAGCAATTTTGTGTGGCAAGCATATTATTAGGCAGAAATCTTTGTAAACTAAAATAGCTTAAAATTTTAAGACTTCACTGTTGCTGCAATAACAAGAGTACCATAAGCATAAAAATTAGTTTTGCTCTAATAACTAATAATACTTAATGAAAGACTTAATGGAAGACAAGCTGGGGCTCTGCCTTCCAGTAGGAATATTGTTTTAGATTGATTTTTAGGGGCATGAGTCATTTCTGATCTTGAATTTCTTTCATTCCACTGTGCGAGTTATGCTTTATAATTGTGCTCATCCTATTTCACTGAAAATAATTTTTCTGTCACTGTGCCAGTGCTACTGAAGATAATAGAGGTCCTTTTCATTTATGCCTTCACTTGACTGATAAATTACTTGGATAATATATAGTGAGGTCAAAAGGATTCCTTTGATGTTTTTATGCAGTTGTGTATTTGTGCAGGTGTACATGTATTAATGTCAAATTTATTTTGACTCATTCACGTCCATCCTGAAAAGTTTGTTTCCTGATTCAAAGTTGCATTGATGTTTATCAATCAATGCTGAAAAAAACCCTAAAAAGCAACTAAATATCTAAAATGTTTCAAACAGATCAAATTATTATAATTATCAAAAATGAATTCAATGAATTCTACCAAAGTATGCACTTGATTCACGTGAGAACATATTTTTGTGAGTCTATCATGGCAAAAAAAAAGAATACAAAGTTTAAATCCTGTAAGTTATTGCACACGCATATGGAATTACTGCCTCCAAATCCAAATGCAAAGAAATACAAAAGGCCTGGAAGTGGTAAAGTTCTCTTGTCAAAGCATATAATAAACCTCATGCTGACGACTCAAGGGTAAGAAAGATGGTAAGGCCTGACTTTAAAAAACTTAAGTGTCTATGATAGAAGTAAAGAAAGTGTGTCAAAGAGACAGTATAAGCATCTACTAGAGGACTGATAAAACAGGATCACAAGATAAAATAAGCACTTAGAATCATAGAATCATAGAATGCTTAAGGTTGGAAGGGACCTCTAGAGATCATCCAGTCCAAGCCCCCTGCACATGCAGGGTCACCTAGAGCACGTGGCACAGGACTCCATCCAAGCGGGTTTTGAAGATCTCCAGAGAAGGAGACTCCACAGCCTCTCTGGGCAGCCTGTTCCAGTGCTCTGTCATCCTCACTGTTAAGAATTTTTTCCTTAAATTCCTGTGGAACTTTTGATGCTTCAGTTTCCGGCCATTTCCTCTAGTTCTGTTGGTGGCCACCACTGGAAAGAGGACCATCCTCCTCACTGCCTCCCTTGAGGTACTTAACAGACACTGATTAGGGCCCCTCTCAGCCTTCTCTTCTCCAGGCTGAACAGGCCCAGCTCCCTCAGCCTCTCCTCATAGGGCAGATGTTCCAGGCCCCTGATCATCCTTGTGGCCCTGCGCTGGACTCTCTCCAGCAGCTCCACATCCCTCTTACACTGTGGAGCCCAGAACTAGACACAATACTCCAGATGCGGCCTCACCAGGGCTGAGTAGAGGGGCAGGATCACCTCCCTCGACCTGCTGGAGACGCTCTTCTTAATGCAGCCCAGGATCCCATTGGCCTTCTTGGCCACGAGGGCACACTGCTGCCTCATGGTCAACTTGTCGTCCACCATGACACCCAGGTCTTTCTCCGCAGAGCTGCTCTCCACAAGCTCGGTCCCCAGCCTGTACTGGTGTCTGGGGTTATTCCTCCCCAGGTGCAGAACCTTGCACTTGGCCTTGTTGAATTGCATGAGGTTTTTCACCGCCCAGTGTGTCCAGTTATCCAGTCTGTCCAGGTCCCTCTGGATGACAGTGCAGCCCTCTGGGGTATCAGCTACTCCTCCCAGTTTTGTGTCATCAGCAAACTTGCTGAGGGAGCACTCCGTGCCTTCATCCTGGTCACTGATGAATAAATTGAACAGGACTGGACCAAGGACTAACCCCCTGATCCACATGAACCCTTAGGTTCAACACCTTCCAGATATCTTATAAGAAATAGACATAGGGAAAGTAGGCAAAGGAATTCAGAATAAGATTTAAAATAAAATCAAAACCAAAGATGTATTAATGCATGTGCTGTCTAAGCATCGATGCCACAAGGGAAACAAGTGCTTTGACACTGTAGGTTCAGTCAGTCAATGGATATTTCAGTTATTATGTCAGGGGAATCCGTTATTGGAAGGTCATTTTGACATGATTTCAAAAGTGAGATGTTGCTAAAGTATTGCATATGAATTTAAGCAAAGACTAATTATTAAGTTTTCAAGCACAAAGGCTGTTTATTTTTAGATTTTTTGGTGTTTATGGATCAATGGCATTTTCATTAGTTGCTAAACATTTCATCATTGCTAAACAGCAGTGAAACAAGTCAAGCAGTGATTACAAAAATACTGGTGGTACTTCTTGAACACTGAGCTGACCCTGCAGGACTGCACATAATTGCACTGGAAGAATAACAGCCTTACAAATCTCTGAGGAATGTCTATGCCGAGAATATGAAGATACCACCTGTCCAGTGCTGGATCTTCAGAGATTTCGGGGACGTGCTTTCAAAGGAGATAGGCAAGCTGTGAAACTGGTGATTCATAGCTAAGAGAACATCCCTTAGCTGATTAAACCATCTAATCTCTCTCACTGCAAACATTGTCACCCCAGTATATTTTCCTAATGCTTTATTCAGTTTATAAATGATAAAAGAATTTAAAGTCTTCCATAGTTTTATAAAGAGATTATTTTATAGTGCAACAAATCCCATGGCTAGATATGGCTTCCTAATAATCTTGTGTTAGCCTCAGCTCAGCATCTCCAAAAAGGGGCAATCCTAAAAAAAAAAAAAGTTAAAAATTCAGTAAAAATCAGTAGACAGGAGACCTCTTACATGCAATTAAAAACAAAAAGATGTGCAACTTCAGTGTTACACTTTTATATATATTATTACTCTTTAAATCATTGGTCTAAAATAGAAAAGGTCAATTTATTTTTGTTCTCAGTAATGGCCTAGAATAATGATGTCATTCTTGATTAAAATGTTGGGAAATATATATCTATGTCTTGCAGTATAGCAAAATGTCATTGTGCTCCCTTCTAGCAGGTTGTGCCCACATGCCTCATGCGTGCAGCACTATGTCTGTTACTCACAGTCTTATGTTCCTCTTACTGATTTATGATTACCAAGAGGAATATGTATTGTGTATTTATGGCAATATGCACTTTCCAGTTCTCTAAAATCTGTTATACTCTTTGTCAGGTTTCCTTACAATAACCAATTATCTTTGACATGTAGCCTTATCAAATGCTTCTTGAAAAAATGTATACTGTCCACGTCATACATCTGATCTATAACGGCAGCATTATCTTCAAAGAGTTCTATGGACTTAGTTATGCAAGACATTTCTATTAGACATTCATATTGGCTGACTCTAATGGAATTAAGCTTAGCACTCCCTTGCCAGTTGCAACAAAATTGTTTTCAATATGCATTAAAAAATGTTAAGCTGGGTGGTGATTATTATATTTTGCCCTATCTCATGGCTTCTTTGAGTGGTGGTGCTGTGGTCTCAACTTTTCAGTCCTACCAGCATTGGATCTGCTGTCATAGAATATTGACTGTGAGAGCTCAGTAAATGCTTTGCTAATTGGAAGGCATTAGTAAGCAAATCACACTGATGTTCTTAAATTGCAGAAACACAGAAGGAAATGGCAAATTTCAGACAGTGCAAGAGAGGATTCTAAAATTTAGAAGAAAATCGTCAGCATCAATAATTAGAAAACTACAAGAATGATAAGGAAAATTAACTTGATGGTGCTGTAAATATCACACCTTTGAAAATGAGGCCCTGAGGACTCGGGGAACTTAAAAAACCCTTCCTTTCTTTTAGGAGTAGGAGGGTTATGTTTGTTATATTGCTTTTTATGCCATTTACATAATTGCATTTTAATATTTGAATTCTATGTATTAGTAGATCAGCAATTTAAGTGTTTTTAAGTGAAATGCAGTATATAGATATAAAGCTAGATATATTAGCAGATTATTAATGGTGTATGATCAAGGCTGTTGTCTCAAAACCAAATATCTAATGGTAAATAATAGAATGAGGGAACATAATACAAAATAGGAAGTGAAAATAGACTTAAAGACACTGTTTTTACACTATTTTGTATGTGAAGGCAGTTTACCTGCAATATAGTCGTTATATGACAAAGTGAAAAGAAGCAAGTGGTGGAGATATCCCATACAACTTAGAAATGGAGCCATACCTTTGCATGTACGTTCATCATCTTGGAGGGAAGAAATAGCTCAGAAAAAAAAAAAAAAACCACATTTTGTTAGAAGATAAAACAGAATATTATGCTAAAGATCTTCCACAACTCATGATAAAGCTGAGCAAGTGAAATAAACCTAGTGCTTTGACACTGAAGAATCAGAAAAAAAATCCATGTTTGTAGAGAGGCAAATTGATACTCTATTTCCTATAGCAGCTAGATCTATCATGGTATATGTGGTATAAATCTAAAAAACAAGAAGTAAGCAAGACTTTGTAAAGATGCAAATCACCTACACAATGAAGCACTGGGAAATAATCCATTGATTGTACAGTGGGAGTATTGTTAAACAGTGTAAACCTAATGAATAATTTGGTGAAAAGTAGATATTGTTGTCTTGCAAAACCCTCCCAGTAGACAAATTATCAGTTTGTCTCCTAAACTGAGAAGAAAATCATTACCAGTAAGTTGAGTGCTGTAACTTTAGCAAATTATAGATCTTTCTTTCTTCTCCCTTAAATTAATGGGAGTCCTGATCTGCTGAGGTATGGTTAACACTGTGTTGTTCACAGAAATGAGTTATATTTAGATATATGAAAGGACCACAATCAACAGAAACCTAATTTAGTTGCATGACTCATTTACTTCTTACTTTAAAAGTGTCGATTTATTTGGCTATTATGTACACAGACATAGTATTTACAACAAAAGAACTACCTGAAGTAGCTACATTAATTTGTTAGCTTTTTTTCATAGGAAAAGGGAGTATATATCAATCTGTTCAGAAGACAAATAATTTCAGTATAAATTCCATATACTGCTGAGTGGTAGCACATCATCTGAAGATTTTTTTCCTCAGATTATTAATTTTCTTGCATTGAGTTCACCTCTGAATGTCTTTAAGAGAGAAGCTGGGAATTAAGATAAAAAGAAAGATAAAGAACAATTTTCTCCATTAAATATTTAACAAATGTGATGCTTGTGTAATCTGAGTATAACAAATATGAACTCTGATTGAGTCAGCCGTATGCTTTTGGATCCGTGTCACATATCACCCAGGCTATGAAAAACTTGAAACTGGATCTGGTTTTTCCATAAGATATTGAAAAACAACTTCAAAAGTTTGTTAGATTCTCTATAGAGGGTCTTTTTTTCTTAGTTTTCTCTTAAAAATGCAGGTCACGGAGTTATCCAAACCATATGACAGTGATGGCATAAACACTATTCATAAAGTCCAGATAATGCAAGGAAAAGTGAGGAAGCATCTGTTTTTCTTTTATTTTCTACAGTTTGGCTTACATAGAGGTATATATGCATACATATTGATGCATGTCTAAAATTGGCAAAATGCTTCTCAGTGAAATATTTCACTTAATGTAAGAACCCACCTTATGTTTACCAGCTGTAAAGAGCTGTAAAGAGCTGTAAAGAGAAAGCAGTGGGTAACATTAGCATCAGATCTTGCCTGGGCAGGGAAAAGCTGCTTCCTGCTAGCATGCTATGCCTTCTCAGAAGTCATCCTTGAAGGCAACTGTGGTGCCTCAAGGGTTGCTCTTGACTCAGGTCTTCTTCTAGGCTCTGCCCAGCACTGGGGCACCTCTGCAGCCACCCGCTGCTCGCCCTGTGCCACAGGGACCATAGTCAAATCCCCATGTCGAGGGGGTCTCTCTCCTCTCCCTGGGACATTTTTATAAGGGGACTTTGCAGTTAGAATCCATTTGTCAAATTGCAGCTCTCTGAAACAGGAGAAAACTCCTACATTATCTCACCTGTTATCTTCTTGTGAAGGGTTATTCCTTTACTACTTTTTTTTTTTTCAAATTTTTATTTCATTAAAGTGGAGGCATCACATAGCAGAGACTTTGATCTTTCCAAAAGAGAAACAACTCTAAAAGCTAGTAGCTTTGACCAGCTCTTAGGGAAATTCGTACTTAACTTCCATTTCTTTGCTCTGAGTATGAATTTTAAAATGCTAGCAGTTTTCAAAAAGGAGATGCTATTTCACATCTATATGCATGCCATGCATTCAGGAAAGCCCAGACTCTGGCTTCAAAATAACTTTATTGGTGAAACTTTAGCAACTTGTTACTGAATGTTCTCTTCCTAATAACTTTATAGAGCTCCCTTCTGCATTGTTATTATTATTACATACACGCTTATGCAGAGCAGAATGGTTTTGCCTACCAACAGAGTTAATTTTGGAAACAAAATGGGCCTACAGCACCTAGTTGGATAGGAACAATAATTATACTGTTTTAAAGCCATGAAAAGCACTTATTTCTAGAGCCCGATAAAATATCAGGTTAAAAAGCCTAAGAATAAGAGTGGTGCTATAATCTTCTGCCATATTTTAATTCAGTTACAAGCCTAGTCCTTAAAGAAACCTTTGATTACATTGTATTTGATCTGGATATCCCGACTGTGATCATTGTTTTGCTGAATAAATAAAAAGAAAAAAATCTGTGATTGTATTATGGCAGTTTATATGATTTACCATATTACCATATTATATTTTTTTTGTGAGAAAGTAAGAAGAAAACTGTTAAAGGAAAGGGTACAAGACACTGAAGACATTTTTCTCGATATTTTTCTTTCTCTCATTGCTGACACTTTTTGGGGGGCAGCCAGCAACTCCTACAGTAGTTGACAAACTGGCAGAATCCCTTTAGCTTTTCCAGTGCAGTAATGACATTCTTTAGTGCTAGTGCTAGGGCAGATTTCTTCTTTAGTACTTCCATGTTAAGTACTTACATTAGTACTTAACGTAAGGGGGGGTCACAAAATCACAGAAAGTTGAGTTTGGAAGGGACCTCTGGAAATCTTCCAGTCCAACCTCCTGCTCGAGCAGGGTCACCTTGAGGACGTTGTCCAGGACCCTGTCCAGATGGCGTTTTGAGTATCTCCAAGGAAAGAGATGCCACAGCCTCCCCAGGTAACTTTTTCCAGCATCCGATCACCCTCACAGTAAATAACTTTTTTCCTTCGATTCAGTCTTTCAGTTTAGACCTCTTCTTGACAGAAGTTCAGCATGCTTCAGGCTTCTCCATAGCTTAAATACATTCATAAATAGCTTAAAAGGCAATGTGCACTCCTCATTCAGTCAGAATGCTTCCTCTGCTCCCTTATTTGACTTTTATAGCAAATATATGATATAACAAGTTAAGCTCTTCACACAGATTTCATTTTTATACCTTATTTAGCTACATCTCCTTTGTCTCTTTCTGCATGTCTTTTCAGGAACAATGATTACTCCTTTCTTACCCTGTTCTAGCTGTGTCTTTCATCAAGTTCATCACAACAATACTGTAAAAGTTAATGAGAATGATGAGAAAAGTTCCATCAAATAGGTGTTAAATCAGTGGAGAAAAGCAGCAAGTGAAAGCTGTTAAATTGGAGATTGATCCAACCAGTTATTTTGAGTTGTGTCTGTGTAGAGACTGAAGATCCACCAAGAATTAACACCTTCTCTCAAAATCTCCATGTCAATTTAATATACGTATTTTGAGAGGGTGACTAGCCTGCCTTTATATGGGTGGTATCATAACAAGTGGGAAATTCCAGCTTTAGAAATAGTAACAGTCTTGCCCTAGTAGTGATAAACAACACAGCATTAGGTCAAAAATTAAGACTTACACATTCTCCAGATTATCTTAAAAGCTTAAAAAGAAAAAGAGTTAAAAGCAGTCACAGATACTTTTAGAACAGTTTTCATATGCTTCCATTAAGTTTAGTGGAAATGAATATACAACTACAGTGCCAAAGTGCATTTAAAACCAGATGCCATTTTGCCATCATGTATTAAATTATGAAAATATAATGACAGAAGATGGTGGAGTTAATGATGATTTATAACCTGAGCTACACAAAAAGAATGTTTCTTGCTAGCAGGACTTCTCTAAACATGTTATCGTGGTCTGCATAGTTCTGTTTAAAGTTATGGTATGAAAGCTATAGCATATTGTGAGAATGCAGTTTGGAAAATAATTCAAAAAACAGTTTAAAAGAGGAGTGGAATTTCCCTATGCTCTTTAAGCCAAAGGACATTAATATGAAATCGTTCATGTATTATCCTTCCTTCCCTTCAAAGTATTTTTCAGGGTTTCTGCTGTTCACACTCATCTATTACTCTTTTAAATTATCCTAAAGAGAATTATCCACAGACTTCGGGCATATAACATAACAGTGGCACTTAGCACACAGCTCTATCCAGTTTTTCTAGAAGACATAGCTACCTGTGAGCACAGTTGTTAATAGCTTTGTATTTGCGTCTAGCCGCAATTCCCCAGACAGAGACTTTGCCCAGTCTCCAGGGCTCTGTGCAGAAGGCCTGGTCTGCCCTCAGACAGTTCCTTGCAGCGTTCAGACCAGAAAACTAGGTTGATTTTTAACTGGATGCCAGGACACGTGTGGGGAGCAGTGGCTCAGCGGTCCAGGCCCTGGCCCTTGGGATGTGAGGTCCTGAGCCTGCTGTTCCTGACAAGTGCCGCGGTCTGTGTGGCACTAGATATAGTCTCTCAGTGCTTCTTTTCCCACCTACACGTAAGGTTGAGGAAAACACAGATGCTTTAGTTGCATGTACTTGGTAAGTGCCTAAAATAGAAAGTGCTATTTGTAATTTCTGAGGAAATTTTGATGCCAAGGACTCAGTTATTTTTGAACCTGCCATTCAGATTTTCCCTGGAGAACTGAAGAATTCAATAGCCATCTGAAAATAATCTCCCTCCATTGTAATATTTTTTAATTTTGTTCTGCTTGATATGCTTGAATAATTTGTAATTGTTTGAAATTACATTGTACATTATTTCGATATACTCACCTATTAAAGGAGCTTTGTAATAACTATATGCTATTACAATATTATTTTGTTATGGTAGCAATCAATAACCATACTCAAAAAGACACTCCTGAGATATTCAGAAATGCTTCAAGTTTTCCATTCAGATTTTTGCTAAGCAAATGCATTTATACCTGCAAAAAAACCCCACAAATCCACTACTTTCTTCATATCATGCACATCATTGGTACTAGTAGTTAGAGAGCTTGTAATGAACAACTAGATTGTATTTATTTCCCTTTCATAAACTTTTGGATAAATTAGCAAAATATTAAAGCTCTGTTGCTATAAGTGATTTTGTAGATAGATTTTGGGAGGACATTTTCAGGTCAAGTGTACCAAATAGTGGACTCATGTTCAGGACTCTTGGATTCTGTTGCCACTGCTGTCATTCACCACTTGTATGATTAGGGGCAGATCATATAGGGGCTGATCGTTTCCCTGTCTAGGAAAATAATAATAAAAAACTAGCACTACATGCCTCCGTACAGAACTTGGTAATCTGTAAATAGCAGATACGATACAGTTCTTATGTTCTTGAAATTTTATGTGCATTGCTGTCTCATCTTTAAAATAATTGAAAATAATGCTTGAAAATAATTTTTCGGCATGATTTTTAAGAATTTTGATTGTGATATGTGTGTTTTCATGATTTGGGAACTGAAAAAACATGTAGAAGCAAAGCCTTTACAGTCGTTAATGTAATTTGGATAGAGTGGCATGAGGAAATCTAGATAGACTATTAAATGAAAGTGGAAAAATTCATCTACATACCTCCTGTTAATTTATTTTTCCTGGAGCAATTGTTTTATACTCGCACTGTTGACTCAGGAAAGCAGCCTACCATCCCTTCTGCAAATCAACCAGTTCAGATCACATTCACAACCGATAGGGCCACAAACTATAAATCAAAACTTTGTAGTCTTTGCTGTCATATCTGGAAGCAATGCTTACTCTTCAGGAAAACAAAATTATTGGACTTTAATGGAAATTATCTTTTTTTTCTTTTTTTTTTCTGTACGGCTAGCTGCCTTGACAGGCATTGCTACTTCTGCTAGTGTTGAAAGACGAAACATTATTAATGAGGCCAACAACTGTGAAGAAATCTGTGAATCTGTGTACTTGTAGAAGAATAAAACTTGAATTGCACTTCATATTTTACTTTAAACAACTGCATTTGGAGGCAAAATAAATGCACATTCATTCCACAATGCATCATCTTTCAATACCAGCTCAGTTTTCCTGAGGGAATCCCAGAAATCACTAAAACTGAGTCAGTTTTTCATCAGTTTTGTTCCCAAATTGCACAGCCACTGGAGAAGGATAAGCCCTCAGTATTTTGCAAAGAAACTCTCCAAAGCTTTGAACTTAAATGAGAAGTTCCAGAGTGGTAAAATCAAAGTGCTGATTAAGTGAATCTGATATTTTGTCTTAGTTAAATGTTGGTTACCAATTCAAAGTATCATTCACTTTTAAATTTTTAATCTTTCTTAATCAGAATATTTTATTTTGTTTTCATAGAGATTCTTTCATTAATGAAATGATTTGAAGTCTTTAAGATCAGGACTTATCTGCGCATCTTCCTTTTCAGAATACATATAACTATATCTGCTTTGAAAATCACAAATGAGGATATTGTTTTATTTCCCTTTAAATAAATTATCTGTATAAAATTATCACTGGGACAGATTTTCTGTTTTCTACAGTATTATTTCACAGGGAATCTTCCTGAGTGAAATCAAGAGAATTTGTCTTTGAAAGGGTGTTTTTTTTTTTTTTTTGTATTTGCAATTGTTCCTGATTTACTGGCTAGCCTGAATTCTTCAACAATATGGAACTGCACACATACAGAGTTCTTCTCAAACACTGCTTTGTATTTGCAGAATGTTTTGCACAAGTGCATACTAAGAAGACATGTCAAGTCAGTATTACAGTAATTTGATTCTTTAAGACTTACTGCAAAAATGCATGTCATCTAGAACTGATGAGGAATCTGAACTCTCTGGTCACAGTAATATGCTTTAGACAATTGCTTTCTTTTTTTGAGTACGTATTTGGAAATTAATGCTAGCTATGACAGGCTTTATTGGGTATACTTGAAATGATTTCAGGTTGGCTTGCTTCCAAATGAAAAGTGTATGTGGAAAGACCAAATACTGTAAATAACAAGTTGTACCAAAAAGCATGCAAGACCCTGTCAAAAGTGCCGTTCTGGCTGTGCAGCTGCACAGATTGCTGGGACAATCACCAATATCTCTATTTTGATGTGGTATAGTGTTAGTTATCCCAGCTTGGACTCTCGCTTCAATGCTTCACGGTCAGTTTACTGCTGGCACTTGCAATGCTGTCTTGACTTGGGTTTTTGTTGCATTTGGGATACTTTTTGGTAGCAGGGAAAAGAATGAGGAAGTACAAGCCTGAGTAAATCAAATCTGTAGGAGATACAGAGCATACTCAAGCTAGTTCTTTGCTTTGGTGTCTCTGTAAATGGCTCTATTCTAGTTTGTAAAAGACATTATGCCCCTCCTGGCAAAGCGTATTTTCTGTTACACTCTTGTGAAATGAGGACTATGGGAGAGCTCCAAATTGCCAGATCTCTGGGGTAGTGCTGTCTGAAACTTTCCCATATAAAGCTCTCCAAAGAGGATTAAGATGATTTTTAAGTTCAGAAAGCCAGGTTCTCTTAGGCTACAAAATTGAAATAACCAATAAAAATAAAGACAACTCCCAAGTGGGGAGGTGAAGCAGAGCGGCTTTTTGAAGCCATGTTCTCCTTCTCCCTTTGCCCATGTAGGAAGGTATTTGCTGTCAGTCATCCCACTCACTGTTGAGTTCCTACAAGCTCAGAGACTCTGGGGTGGTCCTTAGTCTCTCCTTCGCTCGCTGCCCAGGTTTGGCTGCAGCACTTTGCTGCTCTGCGCAGCCCTTCTGGCTTTCTTTGAGTTGCAGACCCCTTTCCTTGCGGAGCTCCTGCTCTCTGCTGCAATTCCCAAAGAAAAGTACAGTTTCTGCCACTATCAGGTTAACTACCTGACCGTCATTCCTTTTGAAGGAATGAGAACCAGAAGACTAATGGAGAACAGACTGATTTGAACAGATGCATCAAAGGGGGAAAAAAAAGCTCGTTGTCAGAGTGACAATGAAATTTCCCTTTTGTGCAATCAGAGTGACATGACAAGTGCATTACTTTGTGTATGCATAAATAATACATGCAGTTTGTCATGTAGGACTGTATATATCCAAAAGTTGTGCTAACCCATTAACGTACATTCTTGTTTACATTTTTATACTGACATTTCATAATATATTCTGTTACAAGATATTCTGTGAATTAATTAAAATATATAAAGGCATTTTTAAGGATATCAAAGATCTCAAATACACAAGTCCTTTCAAATGATATTGTAAATTGTTTTTCTTTTGCTTTTTGGACCATTTAATGGCAGTCCATCAGCTTTGTAGATAGTCTCCTTATTCTCATCTTTCAAAGTGACAGGTTTGGAAGTTCAGATAGATGGATGAAATGGAAATGAAAAATGCAAGAAATTTGCATGGACTGACCTCTTTTAAAGGAATGGTCCTTGCTTACATGGAAAAAAATATTTTGTTTCTCTCACCTAAGTAAGTCCCCTATTTAAAATAGCATTCAGGGTAACGTAACCTGAGAAACACTCTCAGAAGTATTTCTGAGTCCTTGAAGAGCAATTCATGATCCACTGCCTACCACACAGGAAATTCAGGTTTCCTGGTTTTTCACTTGAGCTAAAATATGAAGCTGCTGTCATGGCATGGGTTAGTCAGACGTGATCAAGATGCAGGTATGCACAATACAAATGCTTAGAATCAGTCACTGTTCATTTATAAGCTGGTGTAGCAAACCTCCCTTTGGATATATATCCATTTTAAAAATGGGCATGTTTGGTGAAATTAGAATAAGTATAGAATGACTAGATGATATTGCTTTCCGGACAGGTCTAGATGGTAGTAGTGATCTGTTCCATAAAGGTACTTTGAGGGATGCTTCTGCTGTTAGTCCTCCAGGCCACTTACTGCCTTCACCCTGTGTGCCATCCCTATTAGTTCTACCATGGTCATTTGTCTTCCCAGAGAGTGGTTTGGGCAAACGGACTTTTCAAATTCGATGCCTTCTGTCTTGAAAAGGCACGAGCATTTTATAACCATATAAATGAAACCGTTTTTGGCTTCAGGTTGGCAGGATGGCTGGGAAAGTGACACATGGTATGTCACACAAATTTTCTAGCCTGGAAACTGAGAGAGTTGTCATTGAAGTAGATACTGTGCATAGAAAGTATCTAATTTGGAATACATTTCCTCCTGTCAGATATACGGTTATCAGTTTAACTATCTGTCTATGAACAGCTGAGTTGCTTGATGAATTTTTATTAGTACTCTTTGAATATTTGATTTTCACAATCAATAAGTTTAGCTACTTTGCAGAAAGATCACAGGATATTTTGACTTATTATAGTAGTTGAGTCATAAATCCACCTAGTTGGCCAGGTCTTCCATTTATATGACTCAACTCTACTGAACTTTATGAAACAAATGAATAATTTGTAGCTCAGAATTGCCCCAATTGTTTAATTAGAGACTTTAAAATCTTTGCTATTTTATTTTGTCAATAAAAATATAAAAAACTAAGAAATGAGGTGAGCATTGCTTTTTTGAGACCTAACCTTGCATTCCTGTTTTGGCATAAGGACCAGTCATCCAAGTGCTTTACATTCAACTACTAGTATTTTTATAGTTTTATAGATTGGTTTATATAACATGTTATACAACAGGTTTCTTACCTCTCACGTAATAGTTTCTCCTAGGAACCCTTGTTTATTGAATCAGACACGAATTCTCAGGTGTATATGAGTTGTGCCATTAAATCCAATCAAATCACTTAAGGCAAGTGCTTAATGCAAATGCTCATCGATCACTGATACGCATGAGCTCGATCCTGGTTAAGTGCAGTGCGGTTCCTCTGAGGGCCGAGTGCCTTTGGTTCATGCTGAAGTCACGGGGAAGGGGTCCTCATCTCCATCTACGGAGGTCATCCTTTTGCACACCCAGAAATAGCAAGTTTCCTCTTTCTTACCTACATATTTTGCATTAAGAAATTATTGCACAAATAATTTAAGCAGTTTCCTGGATGTTCTTTCTTTAATAGTTTAAGCATGAAATATTCTCCATAGTGTTCTGTGCCATTTGGTGATACTTCCAATGGCAACATTTTTAGCTATTGCAAATTTTGTCACTTTGTGGCCTTAGATTTATACTATGAAAAGCGCTGTTAATATATGTGAGCATTCTAAAATGAAAAAGAAATATCTTTATGATTCCTGTCATTGTCAATATTAGCAACTTTCATGGTCACACTGTAAACCTTCCATTCAGTAGAATGTGCAGCTTTTTTTATTGAAAGTAATCTATTCAAGATTTTAATACTGCCTCATGTTTAATCCTTAATGTACATCAAGTGCATTAAGCTTCTGCTAGGAATCAATCTTGAGATCAGATCTAGTTATCCTTAACCTCATCAATTTAAATTAGAAATAATAAGCAAACAAAGGCAAAACAACAAAACCTTCCAATATGTGTTCCTAACCTGAGTGGGAGTTACTTCTACGGGGCTCCTTTTCCTCTCTGTCTGCATGTCTGGATGCACTGGCTACCACCATCTGGTAATCTTCTAGGGTGAGGCTTGGCTCTTCCCAGTCTTCTCTGCAGTAGTGAATATACACTCTAACTGTTATAAAATATGTATGGTGATTTGCTTCTTTATTTCAGATAGGACCCGTCTATAGTATTCTTATCCTGTAAAGATACGATTCAAGCTGATGAATTCAGAAAATGTGAGTGTTCTTTCTAAGGCAGAAAACAATATATGTTAAATGATATGGATTTAATAATCCATAGTAGGAGGTAGAGATCATTAGGAGAGGTGATGCTGAAGAAAAGGTAGTTAGTATGACTGGATATTCCAGCAGACGGGAAGCACACAAACAAATCCAGCTTGAATAATAAAATATTTATTAAATAATCAAATATGGCTGACGGTGCTTGCTTGGGGCATGTTGCTTTTTTAGCAGATGTTGTTTGCCTGAGAAAGGTCTATGTTGCTCCAAAATGTTCAGATGTGTGGCATTTACGTTCTCCATGCATGGGAGTTGTGCCCGGAGATCAAGGTTCAGCTTCTTACTGCTACTGTTAATAATATAAAATTACATGGTTTAGGTTGTATTTACCCTTATTTTAAACTTCTGTGCTGACATGGTGGTACAGTGGACCCCAAAGAATTTAGAAATGGAGAAATGAGGTTATTCAGTGCGGACTAAGCTTTTCTGAGCTGGAAATTGAACCTGGCAGCATACAACCTAAAAGAAAAGTCTTATTGTCTAGGTGCCAACAAAAGCAAATCCTCTTTGCTCTCTGGGCCACTGAATGCTACTCATCCATTGTATAGAGATGCAGCCTTAAAAATCATTCAAAGAGGCACCTATTTCTTACTATCCATCTCTGTGATTCTTCCCCATGTGATGTACTATAACTGTAAACATTGAAGCAAAAATTCTTCAGAAGTCGTATGTTTCTCAGGAGTTCATAAAGCGTCTGCTCCCATCAAAAGTACAAATCAGATTTCAGGGTGAAGTTTCTCCCAGGAAAGACAGCATGCTTGTTACTACTTTTTCTGTTCTCTGAAGAATTAATTTATGACTTAAAAGGAAAAAGAAAGATTTAGTGTAAACTCCATATTTTGAAGCAGAGAAAACAGACGTTAAGAGAGGACACATTTGAGAGAAGTGTCCTCAGGAGAAAACATACTAATAGATGTTCCAATAAGAAAGGAAAGTTGGCCAGCCATGAAAGAGATCATAAATAACATAATATTTCTTTTTGTCTTCCACACAACCTTCTAGTATATTACTTCAATATCTATCGTGCAAATCCAGAACATATTTTCTCTGTTGGTTCTTCATGATCAACTAAGAGAAGTTTATGTTACAAGAGAACATAAATATCCCAAGATCACCAAGGCTGAGGGTGAAGACAAGTGTTTTATGATTTCATCTAACCCCACTGGGGTGAGATTACATTTTTGCAAATAGCTTTGATACAGCAGAGACTAATAATTGTATTCTCCATTTGACTATCATTTCCCTGTAGTCTTTAAAGCTTATATTAAATATTATAACTATGAAAAAGGCAATGTATTAAATAATGCAAAATGCTTTAAACTATGGACTGTGAAGTGCCTGCCAGGCAGATGTGATTTTTTGGGGCATGTGCTGAAGGCTTAGTTCTACTAATTAGCAAGAGAAGAAGAGATATTTTTCCAGCTGTTGAGGGAGTAGTGTCTTTTGTGATGGGTTGCTTCAACATAAGAACAGTGGGAGCATGTTCGGCATATGTTTAGTGGTTATCTTACCAAGTAAAGTATTTCGCTATTAATACATAGTTAAAATGTTACCTCTGATGCTTTGAGAGGAAAGCTTGTATTTAGTTCTGAAACAAACATCCTTAAATGCTTGAACTGTAGTTGTTCCTTCTCTTAAAACTGACCTGTAGAATTACAGAATAATTAGAAGAATTATTTTAAGCTCGTTTTAAATGAATCATACAAAATAATATGCACTTACAGTATGAGTATCTTGAAACCTAATGGATGTTTGTTTTCTGTCATGAACTGATATTTCAGTTTGTCCCAAAAAAATGAAGTTAATGAGTTCTGACAGATCTCCCTCTGTCAAGCTCTTGGGACCCTAAGATCATCTTATGGCATATGAGGACTTAGATCTCAGAGTTACTTCAAGATCTAAGCCTCACATTTTAACTAAATACTATTTTCAGAAATGAACCAAAGTTACCCAAATCTGTATTTCTAATTCTCTGAAACAAGCTCATAAAATTTGTCACGGCATTACACTGAAAGGATGGTATTCTAGTTTCTAAATGTCTGTACAATGTTTTGCTGGAGATTAGTCTTAGCATTAGATTAAAGCATTATTTCAAATTTCCTTGATGTGAACTCAGTTCTATTTATGGGCATGTAATCAAGTCTGGGGATATACAGGTTGTTGCTTGTTTATTCTGATCACTTATTCTGCAATGTACCGGTCTGAAAAAAAAGACATATTCTTCCTATCAGACCAGCCTATGTGCCATAAGAGTCATGCACAGCTATAAGTGAGTAGACCTGACTTCACGATAAGGATGTATCTGAAGAATAATTCAGTTTGCTGTTAGCACATTCCAAATACATGTATGTTAAGTAAAATACACAGTATTTACATGGTTCCTTTTCAAGACAGAACAGAGCATTTTTGTGAAAGGCTCCTCCCATGTCCTGTACTTTGAATATATAAAACACTCTTGGTATTTGTGATGAGTAAGAAGAGAAAAATCATCTTGTATAACACCCCTTATTGACTGGTCATTCCAATCATCCGAGTATTTTGTTCTTTCTCCACTCTTTGGTGTATGACTCCAGCAAAGAAATCATAAAGTATCTGTGCAGTAGCAGCTGAAATGGTAATTTTTACTTCAATGCATAATAATAGTTTTTAGACATTATGGAAATTCTGAGCCTAAAAGGCACTCCCCAAAAGAAAATGTGTGTTTCTCCAAGCCTGTAAGTTGGTCTTAGTTTCTTTCTGCTAGGCTCGGTCTGTTTTCTTGGCCACAGCATTGCACCTTACCCCTGCAGACACATCTACATGTCTGTGTTTACTCCAGACCAATGTACCGGATTGCAAAGGTTTATGTAAGCTCATGCTGGAAAAGCAAGATCCATGACCTTCACAAAGATTTCCAAATGTTACAGACAGAGAAGAGCCCTCAGAAAAAGGTATCCAGTCTTAATAGGGTGTCTAATTGTAGCTCCCTGCATTAAAGTGGACAGACAAAAGCTAATACAAAACTGTAGATCCTTCCAGTGGCAGGGTGAAGCATATGAAACTTGCACCAGTATTAATGTGATATGTAAATCAATATTTCTGATGTGAATGTGTTAACAGAGCAGAGATGATGCAGAGATGACAAATAAAGATGTAAATGAGATCAAAATCTCTGCTGAACTGCATATTTCATAGGTCGCATGAGGGAAGTTTAAAGATGCCGATTGGCTTATTTCAACCCAAGATGTAGAACACATGGGTTAATGGAAACAGAAGCAGATGAATTTTAGCAAAATGGGAGATAGGAAGGTGAGTGGGAAAATAAGCAGATTTGATCCAACCAGCCCACTTGGTGATTTTGTAAGATACTCCAGCCCATCCCAAGATAACTGTGCTGAGCAGCAGAGTGGCAGGAACATGCCTGCGACGCCGCCCGCGGCATGGAGGAGCAGGCTCGGTGAGTCACAGCGCCGCCGAGCTGGATGAGGTGGGAGGCACCACCACACTGCCAAACCCTTTGGAAACACCTGCTCATGGAACCGCGCGGGCTCCTGACCCATGGCTCACGGAGCCACTGGCAGCAGAAAGGCAGTGCAAGCCCTGCGGTTGCTCAGAGATAAGCAGTCTGGGAGCGATCGCTGCCGTCGCAGGTATCAGAGTGTCCCCTGATTCCATAGCACCTTCAAGTCATCTCTGTCCTGTCCGGTCACCCGGTAAATATGTTTGGTGCTGCGAACTGCTCTGACTTATGCGTCCGTGTTCCTGGGTGATGCCAGGTGCAGGGCTGATGAGTTGTGCTCTACTTGTCCTTGACAGGCACTGTTAATGAGGATGTTTTAATGACATCTCCCTTTGATACAGTCACAGCATGTTCTGTTTAATACTAGCTAGCTGTGAATCTGTCTTCAGAGCGAATTTATATTGACGACGCAGTTGCCTTGAGTTATGTTCTTTAGCTTTATGTGTTCTGTTTCTCCTCACCCTTTCTGTTGTTTTGCAGCCTTGTTTTTGTGGCCTTGTTTCCTACGCAGGCTGGCTTTACGTGACCACTCTATCTAGCAAGCCCTTCCCTAATCATTATGACTAAATTTCACAGAGGAATATCTCGCTCGCCATGGCAAGAGTGCCAGGTAGGAGGCCCAGATAATTCCGCTAGAGGCACTTGTACCTGGTAGTGCTCAGGGGAATAGCCAGCCTGCATGCACTGGCTAACGCAGGACAGTGCTCAGTCCAAGGCTAAAAATGTTGATGCAAGGGCCTGGGAGTGGTGTAAAAGCTCGGTGGGGGAGGAAAATGTAGACCACACACATGTGGTGGAGAGAGGATGATGTGAAATGTGGGACCTGAGGTGTTTACAATGTGTAGAGTGTGGTATTGCACAGAGGTGTAATGGGGAAAGTGAGGAAAGACAGAGAATTGTGTGAAACTGAGAGGACTTGAGAGCCACAGACCATGACAGTGAGAGGCAAGTTGTGGGGAAGGTGGCATGTTCAATATGAGGAAAAAAAGATACTAAGCCAACCTGCTTAGCAAGGTAACTTGTCTAGGCTTCAGACTGTAATGACTTTTCTTTAGGTAGCTACAACTGAAAGACAATAAAAAATTCAAGATGTGAGCAAACATATTGGACAAAATGTTTGTGTTTTTGTAGTCATGACTAAAATATATGAAATGATAAAATCAATAGAAATTGAAAAAAAAAACGAAGAAAATTTTTGCAAAAAGTTTTTTTTTCACTCCTTATGTGAACTTAGAAGTACTAAATACAGGGCTATTAGCAATAAACAATTTTTAAATTTTAATAAGGCTCTTACTGTTGCCTAAGTCACCTGTAAAACACTAAGATGAGGATTACTACTACTTCTAGGAAAAGTTAGTCTAGCATCAGAGACGTATTACTATTCCATCAGGTACATATGAATTTTGAATTTATAGAAGTATGCATTGTTTTTGTTATTAGTTTTGAAGATGTCAAATCATGAAGCTCTTTTAATTTTTTTTTTTTTGTACACCTCATGGTTGTATTTTACAAACTCATTTTTCTCTTCCCTGTAATCATTTTTGAAACTGAAACAACTTTATAATTTATTTTGCACTGATGCATGGCAATCCATGATATTTCCTAATCCTGACAGCTATCAGTATGGGTCCTTGGACTCATTGGCAAGGAAATTTTCAGTCAGTGTTTTCATTGATCAAGATCACTATGAACCTCCTTGAAAAGGGGGAGGGAGTCATCCCTGAGATAATCTTCCAATTACCTTTCTTCCTTCTGGATCCCCACCCCAAGCCAGCAGCTGAAGTGTAAAAGGGAGGAATCAATTCCTACTGGGAATGGCTGACGAGAGAGCTGCGAAATTCTGTTAATGCAGCCAGTTTCAAGTAGGAGAAAGTCACATGGAGAAATCCTACGGAAGTGCACCAGAGGGACTGGATTAGCAGCACAGAACAGCTGAGCTGGGCTAGCTGAATCAGTTTCTAGGGATAGACTATTTACCAGAAAATGCAGTTTCATCGAGTTCAAAACTCATTTGAGTAGAACGTATTTACTGACAAATCTCTTTGCTTTGCTCAGTCTTCCAAACCACCAGGGAAGGTGAGGATGATGGTGCCAGCAGTTGATTGACCTACTTGCCTATCTTTCAAGACAGAACTTGGGGTGGGAACTTCATCCTGAGAAGTTTGAGGGCACTACTCATGCACATGTTCCCACCATGGGGCACAGAGATCCCGCGGCACCAAGGTGAGCTCCTCAGGGACAGGGTGACCTCAGCACCTCCTCACCTGGTCCAAAGAGCCACACTTCATTTTTTATTCTAGCTCAGAGTCTGGAGGGGCAACAGCTACATCAGTCTGAGATGTTGAGAGATTTCTGCATGTGGAGGATAACAGCTAGTGCTGTGGTGAGCAGACCAGTTTATTGGCTGCAAACTAGCATGTGGCATGAAATAGAAAAGAAATCGCAGTTTCTTTTCTCTTTGCTCTTATTTTTCGTCTGAGCTAAAAGGAAGGTTACAGGGATTTATCTTGCTCCTAGTAATGCCAAGATTAATTAGCGAATATTTTTCAGAGCACTGTTAAAATCCTCAGATTAAAGGCTCCAAATACTATAAGTGTAAAGCATACTTACTTATTATTCATTTATTTTCAGACGCTTCAGGACATACATAGAACTCACTTCTAATTAAAAAAAACTATTAATTGTATTTTGGGGCCCACATTTTTCATCTTTTTTTTTTCTTCTTCTTTTTTTTTTGCCTCGTCTTCTGTGGAGTGAGAAGCCAGCCACAATAATTACAGTAAAAACGAATGAGCACAGTTTTGTTGATGTTCAGATCCTCTGCGGGGAAAAAAGAAACCACACAAAAACCAAAAAGCATTAAAACCAGTGGTCCCTTATGCAGTCTGAATTTTTAAAAAGTGCAGCCTCAAGTTTTCTTCCTTGTTGTCAAGCCATGCTCTTTACGTGGCCTCTGTGGGCTTCGCGCCGGCTGAGCGGCATGGAGCAGGATGCTGAGGAGGAGAGCGGTGGCAGTGCTTGGTGCTCACCTCTCCTGCTGCTCTGCAGAGTCATTCCCGGCTTTGCCTCATCCGAGCTGCCCGTGGCTCAGCGCGGAGTCACCTGGGGGCCCTCCTCTTTGGACAGTTGCTCTTTGCCATTAGACAGAGGAAGCCCAGGTTGAACCCACTGTCTCTGATGGCTCCTTTATGTTGAGAGCTGAAGAGGAGCCAAACTTGGCACAAGATCTGGATCACGTTCTTATGTATTACCGAGGTTACAAAATGAGGTTTGGGGGAGTCTAATGTTTATATTATTACGGCTTTACAGCTTATTTCCAAACCGCTATAGAGAGTGCATATTGGAGATCTCTGTGTGTGCTTCTAGAGTGCTCTTTGTTGTGGTTTCTGAGTACTTTGCAAAGTTATCGGTTTAACTGTGAAGTTGAATTAGTCTGTAATGCCCTTGAGTATGTATGCTCCAGATCAGGCAATAATCTCTATGATTATGGACTCTATTGTGTATTAATTGACCATGACTTTTTATGCATCCTAAGCTGAAGATGCAAAACCTATTTCAAGGTCAGTTATCTCCTGGCCAAATGTCTCAGCAGGGTGAATATTGATGAATTCCTTTGTGAAAGACAGATTTACCTTTAAGAACTGCTTTTATAACACATGCTTTTATATAACACATCCAAGGCTTGTCTTCCTCAGATCTTCTTAACATAGACATTTGTAGCAAAATTTTCAGCTCTTTATAATTAATGAAGAGAGACAATGAATTATTAACTTCAGAACTATGACTAAATGTCTTTTCAAATGGTTGTTTGCTGGGAATGTGGAATGTTAATCATGCTTTGGTGAAGTTATCTGTAAATCCGTGGAATATTACAGTGCGCTATCTGCATGGAGAGCAAGAAATTGCACGGCACAAACAAAAATAAAACTCTAAATGTTTAAGAGGGCACTAGAAACCAAACACTCTGCATTGTAAGTCCATGGTTTAATTCATTTTACTGAACCAGTTCTAGAAACTTCTATACTAAACTCATTGACTGAATGAGAATACTCTATAACAAAATCAAGCCAGATCCATGTGTAATGATTCAAAGTCTCCAAAAAACAAAACAAAACAAAAGATGCATGTGTCATGGGAGGAGCTACGTGAATATGGAGAATTTTCTTTATTGAACTTCACAGTAGACCACAGTGGCCCAAAAGCTGTTGTATTTTTAGAGGCAAATGTCTTTACAGATTTTCAGGAATTATAACATATAAATTCTAGGTTGCTATAGTCATAAATACTCTTTCAGCAAGTACAGGAAAATTGTACTATTGTGGATGTGTGCATCTATTTGTGTGTTATTAAAATGACTTGCATTTGTCTGAAGCTTGCTGTCCATATATCTCTGTGGTCTTTATTAAGGTGACCTAGTCTTTATTATCTGAAAACTTTCGAAATGGAGAATTGAGAATAAAAATATTATCTTGATGGAGGCTGAAGATGAAACCAGCAAGGGTGATGGAGTCAGAACTCAGTAGTCCTGTCTTCAGCCCACTCTGTCATATTAATACAATACAACCACATCTCTCCAATGACTTGAAGCTTGTGTAGCACTTTGCAGTTAGTTCTCAGCACTGAGCCAGACATTTCAAAGCCATTACACTATTAGCAATCATTAGCACAGCACAAGAGCAGCCACCAAATCTTAATATCAAAAATATAAGGCTTATTTCTTGGACAAGAAGTAGGCGATAGGCTTAATTACAATAATTCTAAATAGAATATAAAATGGTATGCCAGAACTCTTGCTTTTCTTCATTTACAGAAAGCTATTTTGGATTTTTTTTTTGATGTTGTAACCAAGCTAGAACATGTATTACAATATACCTTGTGAGCAGCATAGTGCTTCTTTCTAGGAAGATTAGAAGCCCCCTACGTGATGGATGGCTTGTGATGGATGAATAATATCCTACTTTTTGAAAGGTTCATTTTTAATAGATTCATCACTCATTGGTGTATGTTGTTGAAATCTAAGCCCAATGTATTTTAAAGTCTTTATAGAATAATAAACTGAAAAACAAAACAAAACAAACCCAGAAAAACAGTTTCACAGCTGGATACCTGTGTTTTCTAACTGTATTCAGATAGGAGAAGCCTGCCTTTCTGTAGACTGCAGGTCTTGCTGCTTTCTCAAATACAAAAAGCAGTGAAAAATGATAGCAAACTATGTGTCTATTTAAAGAAATGTTGTCCAGTTACCAAATAGTGCAGATATGATGCTGGAATTATGTTTACTCCCTTAGACACAGTTTATTTTTCCAGCACTAGTAAGTTTAGTCAGTTGAAAATAAGACCTTAGCTGACAATAAGAATCTAGTAGAGAAGGTGGACAGCGTAGTTCTAATAGCTACATGCAAGAAAATGATTGTAACTACATATAGCTTCACATATATTATTTTACCTTGAATTCTATTTAAGAAGATGCTAGTTGGATAAAAATGTTGCTCACAATTAAAAAAGATCTGAAAACCAAGAGGTTCCTGGGAAGAACTGTTCTCCTGAAATGATTCAATAGTCTGCTCATTTTGAGGTATATTGCAACTGGAAGACAAGCTGTATATTTTTAAAGAAGGAGGTAGGAGGAAAGCCTTGTTATTATATCTGGTATGTTCCTCATCCCCAGTTCTAAAATTAGTATCCCTGGCTGGAATTTTAGCTGGATGCCTGAAGCTGGCTATGAAGACCAGAATTTCTTAGTCCTGGTGGATGGAATTCATTCCATCTAATGTTAGACAGTATAATATAGATGTCTGTGTATTGAACTGATCACCTCTGCCTCCTTTTATAGTGAATAGTGAGAAACTTTAGGCTTTTAGATCTGCCCTTTTTCAGGGCTGTACTTCCTGATGAGGTGAATGATGCCCTTAGAGGGGACCATTTTTCTCCCTTCGCTGTGAGACAACTAGCTCATATGAAATTCAGTGTAGTCATCTACATTTGATCGTATGAATCTCATTCCGCAGTGCTTCCTGTAGAATAAAAGAGAGTCCCTCTCTACCTACAAAATCAGATAGATTAGCTGGGAAGAGCAGCTCAGTCCAAGGTCACTGATACCCGATTTAACTTTTCAGTCTATGCACTGCCTGTCTCATCTAATGAATTATGTTTAGCTGTCCATTAGTCTTGCAGAATAGATTGTTACTCTTTCCTCCCGCCCCTTTTTTTGCTTTAAACTTCACATTAATAGATCACAAAATTTCCACTATAAAAATGAAGCTATGGAAAGATGGTACATTCTTAATAGGCCCAGTCTGAGTTTTGCAGTCTGGATTTTCACAGCAGGATTTCAAAATGGATGTGATTTCTTTTGGTCGAGTCAGATAAATACAGCCATAGCACAATCTTTTGTGGCTAGGGGACCTTTCATCTCTCCTCGCACTGAGTGTGGTTAAGCTAGAGGCTGAGGGAAACTGTGCATTTCAGAGTGTGGCTCATCATACTGGCTGATCTTGGCATGGACATTTAAAGGAGGGAGTTGAAAGAAAGGTGATCTTTGTATTTCAGAAGAAAAGAAAAGAAAAAAAAAAGCTCTAAAAATTTTTTTTGGTACAAAGAGAGGATTGCGTGGCTTTTAAACCAACACCATACAGCGCTGTGATGGGATTCCTCTGGCCACCTGATGAATTTGGTTCAGTTTTTCCCTGGGGCATGACCTAAGCAGCAGGTCAGATGGTTTCTTAGAGGAGTATGCAGAGAGAGACCTCGTCTTCCTATCTCGGATAGCAACTTAGTGCTTTTGGATGTGGATCTCAGAGCCAGTGTCCTCTCTTGTTCAGCCAGGAAATCTGCTTCCTAGGTAGAGAGGAGGTGATTGGCGTTTCCTGTTACCTCACTGCCGTAAAATTAAAATTTTTCTAATAAAGAAACAGTGAAGGATTACCCAGGGACAAAGTCATCTAGAATACTGGAATAAGTCCTACCAATAAAGAGGAACAGGACACAGACGGACAGGCTTACACAAGAAAGCGACACTCTTGGCTGGCACTATTAGAAAGTCTGTATTTTCAGGCAGTTATTTTTTCATGGAAAAAGATAAACTGAATATTTCCTGCTGTGACTGTAGGAATACACTGGAGTATCTCAGAGCCTGGTGAAATGACCGAGCAAGCAGCACTCGTTCTATAGTGACAGATGTGTGGGATAAGCAACAGAGCTATATGGTTTGGACAGTGGATTCCTGTCTCTTCTCTGCCTTTTCTCTGCCTTTCAGTTTCTAATACTGTATTGTAGAAAGATGCATTCTCCAAACTACCACAAAAGTTTACATTTTCATTAGTCAAGGGATAAAATATATAAAAGAAAAAAGTTGACTTGCAAGGGTAGGAAACTAGATCTTTTTGCTGCGAACATCCTTCTAACAGAGGTGCTGAAACATATTCCCTCCCTGATTAGCCCTGTGTGCCCCTCTGGTGTTTTCATTCTTCATTGTCCAGTGGGACCACTGTCCCCATCCCAGCCTTATCTCCAGACTGTTAATTAGAAATATAAAAGGGATATATAGAAAAATAAAAGGGATATGACAGCAAAATTCCTATTTTGGAAGAGTCCTATTTTCCTACTTGTTGGCTAAGGCTAACTCTAGGCTGTTACAGAAAAAATGAAAATAATTCCCCTTCTTTTCCTCCTGACCTTTGTGTTTTATCAATAGCAGTAGCTACAGCTACTTTTTGTTGAGTTAAAAGCTGGTGGTGTCTTAGACTAGTGTCTTTGAGCCTGTTTACCTGTCTGGACATCTGAAGGGAATGTAGGTAAAGAGCCACTTTGTTTCGGAAACTCAGAGATGTTCTAATAACGTACATAGAAAAAGCTTTTACACAAGTAGCCAACTTGTTCCATGATATTTTTATGATGTTCTTCTAATGGTGACGAATGCATGCAGTAGAATTTTTCACTTTTTAGCTACCAGTTGTGCTTCCTTCTCTTATGCTTATTCATTTTTTTCTAATAACAAATCTGATAAAAAGAGATTATACTTGTCTTATTCTCATGCATTGCAATTTATCCTTAAAAATCTTAGGCTCAAAACAGAGTAAAATCTTTTTTTAAAAGTATAATGAGTTAAAAGCCAAACAGATGTTCACAAGTAATTAATACTACCACATTTTTCTTTATTTCTGTTAATAAAGAACATTATGAGCACTTCAGTAATGTTCATCAAATTTAGATGGTGAACATCAATATTTTGGACACAACTTCATTTAAATTGGCCCTGATTTGAGTTGCTGGTTGGACCACATGACTCCTGAGGTCTCTTCCAGGCTCATGATTGTAACTAGTCTATAACCACTGCAGAATATTTTGACAAAAATTCTAAATCACTTCCCTTTTCTGGATTTTTGTGTCTTTTTTCATTGAACACATGCCTCCCATCTTTTTCGCATAAAATAGCTCTTTAAACTTGGTAGATGATTTGCTTTATTTCCAAGGCAAATCACTGGCAGCTGTTCCAGAGTGATTCATGATGTCTACATTTAAACAGTGATGCCTAATCATTATAAAACAATCCATCTGGATTTTTATTCTGCAGAGGGGACTTTCTGTGCTATGAAAAGACACAGAGCATGTGACACAGGGGTATTTTAGTATGAGAACATAGCAAATGCTCTGTCTCATAGCTTCCTAGATTTTTAATCTCCCCCTAAACCCTAAACGGCAACATATAAAGCGTACTTATGGAAACTATAAATTGCTGACACAACTGCCCTGTTCTTTATTTAGGTTAAGACTGTGCCTATTGGCATAGCCTTGAGCAAGAGGTGCTGTGTGAACTGCATCACTGTAATGCCAGCCTGGGGAAGTATGGTGACTCAGATATTCCTCTGAATCACAATTTTCTCTTCAGCTTCTTCCTTGCTCACAGGGAATAGTAATTTACTGGTGGAAATTAGTATCTCTCTGCAGTGCCTCAGCTGTTCTGGCCAACAAGTCTGGAAAAGGAATTTAATCTCTACCCATTCCCCAGCCCTGCCTGGCTTCTTTCTGCCCACCTGTTTCAAAGAAGATGTAGCTAGGTAAATAGTCTGGCTTGTCCTACATGCTCAAGCCTAAAATTTGGATAATTTGCATGGGGCTCGAATCGCAGGGTTCCTGTTCTGCCATTCCCTCTTGTGTAGGAGCTTAGTTACGGACTAAACCTTATCGAGAAGACTACAGATGTGATAAGGCAGCCTAAACTAAAGAAATAACATTTTGTTTTGGCTCAGCGATGCATGTAAAACAGGATTCATAATTTGGCCATTCTGTACCATTTGGTGAAATTATTTTTTTATTTATCAAAGAGCTTATAATTTTGTTCAGCAAATGGCTCAGTCCTAATGCAGCCTGAAACAGAACCTATCAGTCTTTAGAGCTGAATCCCCTCCCTGATCGTGACGGTTTGAATGGAAGTTTCTTGACACCAGCCCTTTGAGGTGTACTCTACCCTCCCTGCATGTGACTAAAAAATAGTATGTGGAACAGTTACAGTTCCAAGTTGGATGATAGGAAGATTAGATATGAGGTATCAGTTAAGCATTAGCTAAAGCAAAACATTTTTATTTTTATTTTAATGCATCAGTGCAAAACTTGTCCAACTGAAATCTAAGTGTTTTTGCATGTGAGATTGTTCTGGCTTGGTGCTGCAGTCAGCTTGCCATGTGGCAGCGTTGGTGCACAAAGCCCACACACGCATGCACACACACACACGCCTTGATGGGTGACTCGCAAAATAAGATGTGGTGAGTGGCAAAGCAAAAAGCAGTGCTTTACCTCTGCTGAAAGCACACAGGGAACTTCTGGCATGTGAGTGGGTATTTGCATTGATCAGATGAGGCATCCTTCCCTGAGGGGAAACTACAGGAATAATGCTTTTCTGTTCTGCCTTTGTCCTTGTTCCTGTAAAGGCCGTGATCTTCTTTTATATTTCCTTGTTTTCTCCTTTGAATTTTCACTACATGTAGGATGTCTCACATGTTTGATTTTTTTCTTTTGTTTTCTTTGCTCGTAAAGCACTTTCACTGAGCTCTCGGAGTTGTGCTTCTTCTGTGGCCAGGGATTGGCCATTTGCACTATGTGGACTAGTGGAACCTCCAGCGTTCCTCTGAGCCTGTTCTCTCAAGGGATCTATGATCATCCCATGCTTCTACTCTGAGAGACCCCTCCTACAATGCAGACTTTATTATAACCATTTGAGAATCTATGATAATGAACGTCCAGAAGGTTGGTGCTGGCCAAAGCTGTCGGTAGAGATATTGCCAAGATCCAGCTGGTACTTCTTAGGCAGCAAGGGAGTCCAGTGCATTCACAAGCATCTTGATTTAGACCTCAGTTGTCTTATGGCGAACAGTGATTATCATTTAACTTTTACCCTTTTTTAATATTAAGGAACATAATATTGTCTACCAGACAGGCATTGTTTCAGACTTACTACATTTTTATAGTCAGCATTGTTATATATCTTTGTGTTCAATTTGAGGTGATTACCCTAGTGAGTAATCATAAAGAATGGACGATACTTTGAATTTTATTAAAAGAATTGTTATGAAAATCTATGTACTGAGTATAGTTTTTTTAAGTGTGCCATGGCGCATTTACTCATAAGAGGTTTTTATGAAATACCATGCTGTAAAACATTTTACAATATGAGTGTGCAATTCTTAAGACAGCATTCATGATTAAAGGACAAACCAATTTATTTTGCTTGTTTTTAATGAGTCATCTGTTTGCAGAAACATCTGAAAACAGTATCGCTTCTTGCACAATCTCATGCACCTCCTTCAATCTTGCATCATGATTAAAACACTTTAAATATGCTGGTCTTGTTGCTGGTCTTGTTGCTCGCCTTTGGATTTACTCCAGTTTAATCCTTTTTTAAAAGGGGGATGCTTTTTAAGGCATAATAATCTTCGGCGGGCTGTGCTAGCTCCTGAAGTTGAATGACTGACACTGTATCTTAGGCTTTGCTCATTAACACATCCCAGAAAGAGGCATGTCCTTTTGTGAAATTACATTGCTGTTACTGCTTAATTCGTGATCACTGTTAACACCTGGATTTCTTATAGCCAATTCTTGACTAGTCGTATACATCTCATTTTGTATTAGTGCATGTGATTGCCTACATCTATTATTTCTAATAACATTTTGCCTGGTCTCTACTGAATTTTATCTTATGAATCTTGAACACACTCCACTTTTTGTCAAGATCGTTTTGAATTCTGATCCTGTGTCTGGCAAAACGCCTTTGATCCCTAGAGCGGTATGGACGCGATTCTCTGTCTTTGTGGAAACCATTGCTGATAATGTGCTACAGACCCAGACTTCCGCCTGTACTCTGCCAAATTTGGTGACTCTCAAGTTTGGTGACCAACCTATAGACAATGATAGCATTTTTATCGCCCCCAGTTATTTGTGTTCATTTCTGATATTGATTATATTCTGGATATAATTAACAAGGTTGCTCATGAGAATCTGCAGCAGTATCACTAGTAATATTAAAGTCCTTTACAGATCAACAGGCTGATCTGATAACAATGTCAGACAAATTCTTGACTGTTTATAGATTTTCATCTATTCTTTTTATGAATTGTGTTATAATTTCTTTTGCAATATTTTGACTTTCAAAGTACTTTTTAAATTTCCTAAATCTTCCTTCTTCCCAATAGATAGCTGTGCTGTGTTTGCCATTCTGTTACTTCCCTCATGTGTTCTCCAAGATGATCTCTCTGTTTGAGAGACTACTGTGACCAATTAGAAAAGTTTTATGTGGTGACTCAGACTTGATATATCTACCTTTTCTAAATATTGTTCAATGTCTATTCTTTTGCTGGTCTGCTATTTTTTTTTAGCTGACTATAATTAATTTTTCTATGTATAGAGATTGAAGCAAAAAAAGCATTGAATAGTTTAGCCATCTCTGTGTACTATACCAATTCTCTCCAATTAAATAATGGACTTTTCCTTTCTTTTTTCTTCCTCTTACTGTCTCATGTATTTATAGATTTTTTTCCCATTGCCTTTTATGTCTCTAGCTAATTGAAGCACATTTTGCACCCCAGCCTTTTTGATTTTTATCCATATGGGGCATGCAGGCTATTCTTTATGCTCATCATTAATCATTTACCCATGCTTCCACTTTTTTAATTATTCTTTTTCTGTATTCAGGTCATTAAAATACAACTCCTTAAATATTTCCTTCCTAGACTTCACAAGGGGATTGGTTTTGTATATTCTGTAGCGTCTCTCTCTGTAGGTAGTGACTCTGATGTACTCATTTATCCTCCACATTTATCTTCTGAGATATCTTACTGTGGCTTCCTTATTTAATCTAAAAAAAATGCTTTTTGCTATTATTGTTTCTTTATTATTTTTTCTTTAACTCAGAACAGAAAGTTCGGATCTTTTCAAAACAAAAAACTCATCATTTCACAATGACCCTATATAAGCTTTGGATTCTCAGTTGGTTCCTCAGATTAGGAAAAAAGAAACTAAAACAGAACTTCCCCAGTTGTTTGCTCCACTCCTTGAAACTCACTGAAGCTTTACTTCAAAAATTTGGATAGTTATGTGTCTTAAAAAAACTTGTTCCATGTCAGTGCCTCTGTTGTCTCTTGTTTTGCCCATCCAGAGACATTCAACAGCTTAGCAGTTCTTCCCGAATTTCACAAGTGTTCTAGGTACACAGTTCAACACCTCCTTGCAATACTTGTGAAAATTTATTCTTTCTAGTCAATATACCAGACCTGCAATTTCTTTCAGTGTCTATGAAAGCAACATTTATAGTTTTCTTTTTTTTTAATGTATATGACTTCATGTTTTCCTCATTAGTTCCCAAATAGCTGACATTCACCAGAAGGTTCAGATAGATAGAATTCAATTATTCGCACGATTGTTTATTTTATAGCTTTATTGGAGTGTCTTCTTTCTAGCCCAGGTTTATGTTTTATGAATAGATCTGAATTCTGCATCTGTGGCCTTCTTACAACCACTTAGTCTTATCCTACTGTAATAGCACAAACTTGTCCAACTGCCTTCATCCCAACTAAAAAGCACTTCCTCTCCCGATCAGATACTACCAGTTACCACCACAGTGTGTGTGAAGGTTGTTGAGATTCACCTTCTCTTGGGTTTGGATGGGTTTTCTCCTGGGTGTTGGACTTTACCAGGGAACACGCTGTTGTTCTTACCTTCTCAATGAGTAAGATATGCAGAATCGTCGTGTCTCTAAATTTTCCTCTAAAAATACCAAGGTATGTACACAGATGGCTAATCCCAACTTGTCACACTTCTAAGAAGGTGACAACATGAGGAATGGCAGGATGCTCCATAGGCCGGAGTGGGAAGGCTGTTCACGCAGCCTGTGCTCTGGTGCCACTCACTAGACATGGAGGAGGAGCCCTTTGCTCAGCAAGACGGGCTGCTCCATTAGCAGAAGGGAGGAGCAAAGTAGGAGTGAGCAGTGCAGGAGTTAGCAGGTATCATAACCACCAAGTAAAGTGATGTGTGATCCCGAAGAAGGGTGTAAATTCAGCCCAAAAATGACTGGAAGCAGGTAAATGAAATAGGGGGCTATTTATTTGGGAGGGGATAAGAGTAGTAAAAGGGAGAGATTTAGGAGGGGGAAAGGAAGCGTGAGGTGAAGCAATCGTGCTCTCAGGACAGCTACTGCTCCACGCTGGCAGTGACATGGTGACCAGGAGAGACCACGATGCCCCCCTGCTAATACCAGTGAGGGGCCAGCCTGAGGGCCAGCCGGGCAGCCAAGCACAACACTGGGGAGCACCTTGGTCACAAAGAGATGAAGGGTTTGCAGCATTCCTAGCGGGAACAAGGTGAAACCTGACCTCAGTTGGACTGACAGACAGACACCAGTTGGGCTTGGTAGAGGGCAAATGGAGCAGAAGACACGTGGAGGCCGAACAGCCTGCACCCTGCTTGAGGGAAATAGGGGGAAACAGGGAAGGGGAGGAACTAGAATTGCTACATGAGGGCCTCAGCATGGACAAGGGTGAGGAGCTAGGACACAGCGGGAAAAAGAAAGAGAGGAAAAAATGCTTTTTTATCCCCTACTTATGGAACAATTTACCAAGTCCCTATGGATTTCTTCCAAAACCTTTTGGGGTGAAGGGGCGTTATTTATTTAGTTTCCTGTTTCCACAGTGAATCATGCTAATCTTTCAGGAAAGTAATCAGCACAAACTTTAGACTTGGTGATAAAAATACCATTTTTTTCCCCTTGCTTTTCTTTCAAACTTTATCTGTGAATTATTTCTATTGTTCTGACTCGGCACTGATAAAATATCACTCTTATTCTTGCAGAACTAACATCATCTGCAAATTATCTCCTTTGTTCTGGTGTCTTTGCCATATTATGTTCACTGCCGTCACTTATGACAGGCAATCTTGGTGTCATTCATTTGGGGGAAGCGTGCAGCAGAGGTATAGTGCAGCTCTCCAGCTGCTCTTGTGCAGATCCCAAATGGAATTGTCTACTGTCCTCTAGTGTGCTGTGTTCACTAAAACAAAAACAATGAGTCAAATAAGTGAATCTTTTTTATTGTCTAGTCAGAAATATTTGATTTAAAATTCAAATGAACTCATAACTGCTGCCAATCTGGGCAAAATTCAGTGATTTCTAGTCATAGAAAACTCAGTTTTGGTCGTCAGGATTACTTGCTGCGATAAGGTTAAGTAATAGTGACACCATCTAAAATAGACCAACAAGGAGGCAGGAGCTAGAGGCTTTGATTCACAAGGTTTTGACACTGACATGGTTATGAATAATAACTTTGTCCCTGCTATCTTACCTGCTGGCCTTGGCAACTTTGCCACCTGCATCTCTACCCTCCTGTGGCTTCAGGTACTGCAGAAGCCCCTGTGTTTTCACACTTATTTGCACATCAGTTCAGAAATCAGTTCACAAGACAGAAAAGCCCCAAATCTTCATGCACAGTCAAAGGAACTCGGCACAGGAGGGGACTCTTTCTGTCTTCGAATCATTCCTCTTCAGTTATTAAAGAAAAATACACCCAGTATCCCTATCCATACACCACTGTTGCTACATATCTTAACCCTTCGAAGACTGCTTTACCTGCCCATATAAAAGAATCAGCTTGTCACTCCCTAAACAAAATTAGCATGGTTCAAGCATGTTTTTATGACATGACTTCAGTATTAATATTCTGAAAAGCTGTAGGTGTTCAAGTAATTCTCCTTTTGTGCTTTGAACTCTGTACAGGAAAATTTTGCCTGTACATGTGAAAATAAATAAAAAAAAACAAAATGGTTATGGTATAAATTTAAATATTAAAATAACAACATTTTGGGGACAAATTACATCTCCTATCTTACTTTTTACTACTCTTCTAATAAATTTCAATTTATACAATAACATTTTTTTCCATTTTCTTTGCTATCTCAGAGTGTTGCAGTTGAGCACAATGACTTCCTTCACTGTTAGAAAAGGTTTTGATATCTGTATAAATGTGGGTTTTTTTGCCATCAATATCCTCCTTTTCTGACCAATAACTTTCCATGATGTATGTTAAAAGCTGCAGGGAAGTCAGGTTGCATATTGTGAACAAAATATCTAAATATTCACATCAGTCTTTAGGTTGAAAGGGTAATACTTGTTTACATGGACACTTGTATCCTAAACACCATGCTAACACCTAAGCACCATTCCTTCATAGACCACGTGCAAAACAATAACAGCAACAACAAAAAGCAACTATTTTGAAATCCTCTGTATTAACAGACTCTATTAGGACAACTTTTATTATTCTTTCTTTATGGCTGCAGCTACCGTGAGCTAACTCTGTAAATCACTAACATTTAAATGCCTTAAACCCATTTAAAGTAGCTTTCGGTAAAGCAGCAACAAAAATCTCAATTCTAAGTGTAGTGAGTGAGACATATGCTGGGATCCTCTGAGGAATGTTCACTTCCCAGTAACATGAAGTGCCATTTGCTAGCGCAGTGGGAATTGCCAGATATTGAATGTCAAGCCTGTCACTGGTTCCTTTGTACATTTTGGACCTCAGCAGAGTGTCATATGGGGGAGGAATGAAAGCAGAAGAAATGCTCTCACAGGAGGGAAAATGCATTTCTCTGGAGACAGCGGTGTGTTTTTAATTGCAGCTGTTAAAAGCCCTTCCCTGACGTTTGGCGTGGTGCCCTGTGTCAAGGAAG